>NW_016690253.1:2637216-2716565 GCF_001604755.1 Lepidothrix coronata | reverse complement strand
ATGTGCCCGCGCCGGTACCTGCGCTACCCCTGGGCTCTCCCCGGCGCTGTGGCTCTGGCAGAGGGTGTGGGTAGAGACAAACTCGCTGGCAGGAATGCGGCTGCCACATTGCCCGCTCTCTGCCCAGCGAGCAGCTGTTCGTGGAGATGGCGGACAGGATGGCGGCCGAGGGCTGGAGGGACGCCGGCTACGAGTTCCTCTGCATCGACGACTGCTGGATGGCCCCGACGCGCGACGGGCAGGGCAGGCTGCGGGCGGACCCGGAGCGGTTCCCCGGAGGGATCCGCCGGCTGGCCGACTACGTGAGTGCCACTCGCAGGGAGGGGCGAGGGGCACTGCCATCACCACCCCCTGAGCTAAACCCCTGCCCTGCCATAGTGGGGTTTTCTTAGAATCATAGAATCGTGGAATCAGCTGGGTTGGAAGGGACCTCCGAGATCATCAAGTCCAACCCTTGATCCACTACCGCTTGGTTACTAGACCATGGCACTAAGTGCCACATCCAGTCTCATCTTAAAAACCTCCGGGGACGGAGAATCCACCACTTCCCTGGGCAGCCCATTCCAATGCCTGATTACCCTTTCTGTAAGGAATTTCTTCCTTATATCTAACCTAAACCTCCACTGGCACAGCTTAAGACCATGCCCTCTTGTCTTGCTGATAGCTGCCTGGGAGAAGAGACCAACCTCCACCTGGCTACACCCTCCTGTCAGGGAGTTGTAGAGAGTGAGGAGGTCTCTCCTGAGCCTCCTCTTCTCCAGGCTGAACAGCCCCAGCTCCCTCAGCCTCTCCTCATAGGACTTGTGCTCCAGTCCCTTCCCCAGCCTTGTTGCTCTTCTCTGGACCTGCTCCAGCCCCTCAATATCCTTCCTGAACTGAGGGGCCCAGAACTGGACACAGCACTTGAGGTGTGGCCTCACCAGCGCTGAGTCCAGGGGAAGAATCACTTCCCTGCTCCTGCTGCCACACTGTTCCTGATCCAGGCCAGAATCCATTGGCCTTCTTGGCCACGTGGGCACACTGCTGGCTCATATTCAGCTTCCTGTCCAACGTTCAGCTTCCCCTGCCTCGCCCTCCTGCCCCATGCCCAGGTCTCTTTTCTGCCCTGCAAGTGCAGGTGCACTCCAAGGGTCTGAAGCTGGGGATCTACAGCGACGTGGGGAGCAAGACCTGTGCCGGCTTCCCTGGCAGCTACGGCCACTACGAGCTGGATGCCCAGACCTTCGCCTCCTGGGGCGTGGACCTGCTCAAGTTTGATGGCTGCAACTCCGGCTCACTGGAGCAGCTGGCAGAAGGTAGGCACAGGCTCCAGGCAGCCATTCCCATGGGTGGGAATGCTCTGCAGGCAGCAGCAATCCCCAAGCCCAGCGTGGGGCTCCATGGAGTTGCTTTTCCCTGAGCATACCCATTTAAGGGATTTGCTCATAAAAGCAACTGTGAGGCTCTGTTCCCAAGGTGCTGAGTGTTGCTGGCCCCAGTGTTTTTACCTGCTCGGTCTCCTGGAGCTCTCCCGCGAGCACAGCTTGGGAAAGGAGCTTTCTCACAGCAGAGCCCGGATCACGTTGAGCACAGACACATCAGCTGCGTGCTCTGGGGGATGGCTGTGCAGGCTGCTCCTCAGCTCTTAACAGAGCAGAGGCTTTGCCCTCCTGCAGTGCCTTTACTGGAGAGCTCAGAGCGTTTCACACACTTACCCCTCAATCCCCGTGGCGAGGCTGTGTCAACGTGAATCAGCCTGAAGCAAGAACAGGTTGTGTCAGCCATGAAAAGGGCAGCTGTGAGGGCTTTTAACAGATGAAAATGAAAGGAATTATGGCATAAGAATCCTACCGGGGTTTTCATTTTAAAGCACACCGGTATAAATATCACTTCAAAAGTTATTTGCACACGGGCTGGCAAGGCAGCAGCTGAAAGCTCAGTAGCTCCCTGTTCTGAGGGGGATTGGCTACAGACTCTTTGGAAGCACAAGCAAATCCCAGTGCCACAGGAGCAGATTTGTGGGAAGAACACTGTAACTTGGAAGGCATTTTTCTCTTGCCCGGGCTCTGGCTGCTGGCACAGTCAGCACCACAGCATTTGGCAGCAGGAGTCCTGTCTCTGCCTGGCAGGGAGAACCTGCCCAAGTGACAATCCCGTCGAAGCCAGATGGTGGGGCATATGCCAGCTGCCACAGACAGGAGCACAGCTCAGCACCCTGAGTGACAGCTGAGCTGAAAGCTTCTGTTGGATCATATGTGTAGCCCAGATACAATCCAGTTGTACTGAAGCAGTTCCAGAGGAGAGAGCAGACTTTTCATTTCCTCTCTGCCAATTAGAAGGGACTTAACAGGGCTGTCTGGGGACAAGGACAGGAAAAACTAGTGCTTTTGCATTCCTGCCCAGTCCATATGGTGCAACTGCCTCATGAGAACATATTCCTGCAATATTACCCAGCAAAGCTGCACTGCTTGATAGATACTGACTGGTATCTAGATCCTGGGTATCTAGAGGAAAAAGTGCCTCACAGTAAAGCTTTCAGCCTCTTCCCATGGCTGTATGTATGAAGGGATCAGCAGTCTTGGGAGCAATGCCTGCCCAAGCAAAGCTGTGAAGCAGCTCACCTGTCCTTGGGAGGCAGGAGACTGGCTGCAGACTGTGAGCTCCCCTGTCCTCCCTGTGGTGTCTCAGCCATGATAATGTGCTCAGCCTTGATTCTGTGAGAGTTGAGCTGAAACCTGAACCTGTGACATTGGATTAGTTCTGCAGAGACTTTGACCCCCAAGGAGGTTGTGTAACCTCTGCCTTGCTTTAGGTTACAGGCGCATGTCTCTGGCCCTGAACAAGACTGGAAGGAGCATTGTGTACGCCTGTGAGTGGCCTTTCTACTTGAGGCCCATGCACCAGGTAAGATCTGTTTCTCAAGGCTAATCCTGGGGCTAAAAGTGGGAAGAACAGAAAAACATTAAGACTTCAAAACAGCATCCTGAGAAATTCTGTTCTGGCAGAGACCAAGGCTGTAAGATGGAGGAAAAAGACTTTTTCCTCTAGAACCCTGAACTATATCTGAGGTGAGTCACTGCTCTGCTGAAACAGATTCAGTAGGATCCTGCAGCATGAAGGCACAGCCCAGCTGGAGCATGCCAGAGAAAACACAGCAGCATCCATCTGCTTTTGGCTCCAAGGAACCAAGCAGCAAACCTCTGGCAGTGCAGACACAGTCTCAGTGTGACTCCTCCTGGACACAGTGCTGCAGACCTGGCCTTACAGTTACCTCTGGGGACCAGGAGAGAGGCTTTGTGACATCCTCCACATTGTTCAGTGGCACATTTCTGCCAGCCAGGGTCCGTGACACACACGTTGCCCTCAGCTGGCTTCCCCTGTGCCATTCCCTCCCACTGGAATTAAATGTATTACTCAGCAAAGGGTGTAGACCCAAGAAATGGCAGTAAGTAATGGGATATTACAGTTTAATTCCACTGGCCCTGTCACACCCTCAGTAAAATTGTGCTGAAAGGAATTTTCTAACAGAGCTGGTGGCCACAACTGTTCTCCCAAGGGAAGCAGTTGTGTTGGGACATGACAGACTGGAGTCACTGCGCACAAAGCTTCCTAGGGAATCAACATGCACCAGACCATCCACATAGCTGGTGATGGAAGGTGTTATCCTAGTGCTCCCCCAAATTACCCCTGATCCATTTAGCCTTGTTTACACTCTTGTTGTTGTACAGCCAGGCTCTCTGGCTAATCACACTCATTGTTTTGGCAGCCCAATTACACAGAGATCAAACAGTACTGCAATCACTGGAGGAACTTTAATGATGTCTATGATTCCTGGAACAGCATCAAGAGTATCTTAGAATGGACAGCTCTTCACCAGGACAGCATTGTGAAGATAGCTGGGCCGGGGGGCTGGAATGATCCTGACATGGCAAGTACAGCAACACCCACCTCTGCTGAAGCATCAGCAAAAATTCCTTCCCTCAGCTGTAGGATGGGAAGGATGGGAAGGGAGGGAACTAGGGGAGAAACATTGAGGGGAGGAGGTCTGATGGGACCCTATAATGAAGGTCTTGATGAGAGGGTCCTGGCTGGAAAGGGGAAGAGAACTGCAGGTACAGACAGTACCAAGGAAGCACCGTCTTTGTGTAACACAGCCTCCACAAACAGCACCAGTTCAAAACAAGTGTGGCACTGGGGGAGTCTCCAAAGTGCTGATGTCCCACCAGAAGGAAAACCCCTGGTTGCCAGCATTGCAAGGAAGGAATACCTTAAACACTGCCTAGCCACTTACAGAGCCGCCTTTACTTCCATCAGTGGCTCATTCTAAATTGCCTCACTAGTCATGCCTTGTTTTTCCCTACCAGCTGGTCCTGCTCCTGGCACTCAGCCTATCTAGCCACACTCCAGAGAGGGGGCCCACCCTCAGCATCCTGTCATTTCCCAGTGCTTGGGTTGGTGGCCCAGTTTCTGCTCTGCAGGAAGCGTTACCAGGCGCTTTTTGTTTACCTGTCACAGCTGGTGATTGGAAACTTCGGGCTGAGCTGGGACCAGTCGGTGACTCAGATGGCCATGTGGGCCATCATGGCAGCTCCCCTCTTCATGTCCAACGACCTGCGGCACATCAGTCCCGAGGCCAAGTGTCTGCTCCAGAACAAGGAGGTGATCGCCATCAACCAGGACCCGCTGGGCAGGCAGGGATACCAGATCCTCAAGGTACAGACCGGGCTGGGGGTGCAGTGTGGGGCACAGGCAGCCAGCCAGCCCCTCAGAAAGGGGACACAGGAGGAGGGACAGAGGTGCTCAGGGTTTGGGGACAGGAGCCCAGTGAGCCTGTTTGTTCCCAACAGGCATGACCATCGCTCCGGCCTCCCCTGAGCCCCAGGTTTGTTTTCTCCTTGGCAGGACAAGACCTTTGAGCTGTGGGAGCGGCCCCTGTCTGGCCGAGCCTATGCTGTGGCAGTGCTGAACCAGCAGGAGATTGGAGGACCCCAGAACTTCACCTTCTCCCTCACCTTCCTCGGCAATGGGCTGGCCTGCAACCCAGCGTGCTCCGTGCGCCAGGTCCTGCCAGCCAGCAGGGACTGGGGTGTTTACAGCTGGACCTCCTTCCTGAGTGTGGAGGTGAACCCCACAGGCACTGTGCTGCTCAAAGTCCTGGCACTATAGCAGGCAATCTTCTCCTAAGCCTTAGACTCTGTCTGAACTCCTTGAGGCAGGAGTCTCCTTCCTCCAAGCAGGTGCCTTTGTTCTCTCCTCAGGTGTTCATTGCTTGAACACTCAGCCTAATGTGGCAAATACCCATCACCAGAAGGAACAAAGAGAGGGGCACTGCTCTGCTGTTTACCTTTTCTCTGGCATCTCACCCAGCTCCTTCTCCAAGGGGCTGGCAGGGCTCCAGCAGGGCAGCAACTCCTGTTTCTGCCCACTGACACTACCATGCAAGGACAGGCAAGGGATACACCTGCAGCATCCAACAGCTCACCTTGAGCATTTCAGGGACAAAAGGGAAACATCCTGGCCACCTTGCTCTCTTTTCCAGACCAGGGCACACAGTCCAAGAAAAGCTGCTCCTACCCCACTAAAGAAACCCAACTCTCCTCAGAGCATGGACATTCACTTTCTGACAACTGAGAGACTGGCCTAAATCACTGCACTTAGCAACTTCCTTGACAGCTACTTGCTTAGTATAAATAGGATTAAGTAGCATGCTGCAGGACTCAGCTTTTGAGAGTTTTTCCTCACACCAGAAATCTTCCTCTCGCCAGTGGCTGTCACTTCCCTCTCTGCCCTTCATGTGGCCACTGGAGTTGCCTTCCTCAGTGAGCTGCCTTCCAGAAACAGCTGTGTGTTTGCTTCCAGAGCTGGCAGCAGCCTTTGAATGTCACAGGTCCTTCCAGGACAAGAGATGGATCATCACTTATGCAGCCATGCACATACAAGTACGTTCTCTTCTGACCACTACACAATCAGGATTTCTTGTTTTTCTGTGATTAAGCACTTTGATTAAAAGTCCCTTTAAAAAGCTAAGCTTTTTCTTACTTGTACTGGAGGACAGCATGGTGTCTGAATTAAATCAGGTTTTAGAAGACAGGCCAGTTTGTTCCAGTCACATAAGGTTTTGTGAAAGGACTGCCAGAAACTGCACTCAGTGAAGCTGACAAGCCACAGTCATACAGTCCATCCCACAAGCCAAAGCCACTGCTGCCTACAGAACTTTAAAAATGCCCATCACATCAGTCTATACTGAGTAAGGAAAAACAGATTCTGTGACAGTTCAGTAACCACGTGTCTCGGTCACTACGAAGGTCTGAAGAGGCATTTCTCCATCCTCCAGCTGCATTTTCACTAAAAGAAAGTTACTCTCAGAAGAGAGAGCTCAGCCTGGCGTTCCCAGCACCTGCTGACAGCAGATTCCCTACTTACAGGGAGCTGCTGCTTCACAGGGATTATCCTGTACAAGGGAAGGCTGTCCTGCAACCTGCCACACTCCTGTGGTTGATGCCTATTTGAAACTTCAAATCTCTAAGCCACCACGGCACCTCATTAGGCACCTGCCTAATGGTGCACTGGCTGCTCCAAAGCCTTTGCTCCTTAGGGCAGTACAGCTGTTCCCTGTTTGCATAAAGGGGCCTCCAGCCAAGTGCAGGGGCTGTTCAGGTTACTTTGGTCCCCACTGTGGTGGAAACATCGCTGGCTGCAGCAAATCTCACCTGCCTCTTACAAGGTAACACAGTAAGGAGATCCCAGCTACTGTGAGGGATTTTTCAAAAGCCTTTAGGTTTCAAACTGTTCTCTCAGTAAGCAGTCCTGCAAGCCAACACCTTCCCTGCCAGGCTGATGTACTCAAAATTCCCGCTCCATCAACATGAGGAAACACATAAAACCAAGCAATGGCTCACTCTAAATACTTTAATATGGTCCGTGGTGATGAGTAGGATGATGCTCAGAACTGGATCACCTGGCCCTGTAAGAAGCAAGAGACACAGTCAGTTTACTCACCACTGAGTACTGCCCCCCTTTCTCAGCCACTCAGAGCACACAAACCCACCTTTCTCTTCTTGTCTCCTCCCAGTTCAAAGTGCTTGCACCTCTTAATTGCCAGCATCCTCTTGGACCTGCAGTTGGGCTCCACACACTCCAGCCTCAGCACAATCTTCTTGGTGGTCTTGGCCTGGGAGGAGGAGCAGAGTGTTTTAATGAACCAAACATCCCCAAGCAGACAAACTGCTGCTCTCAGAAAACCTTGTTACCTGCACTCCTGAAGGCTCAGCAGTTTGTTCTCCTAAAGTGTAAAGAGAAACTGCCAACAGATGCTCCCTCCATTGAAAACAAGAAGGCACTTAAGGATCAGCAAGGGAATACAGTGGATCTGTATCTTTACAATAAAGGACAGTGGCAAAAGCATTCAGTGGGCAGGGCTGGTCTCTGCAGGGATCAGCCCTGCTGGAAAAAGTTCGTGCCAGGGAACACAGGAACAGGCACTTGTACACTGTGGGAGAACAGACTGGCAGTGCTCAGAAGCCCAGCAGAGGACTGGACAAAAGGAACACCTGGAAGCAAAATGACTGACAAACTTTCTCTGGAAGGAGCAGTGACACAACGGGCTCAATGCAGACCCACAGCTCCTGGAAGCAAGATGAAACCCAAAAAAGACTGCAGTGGGAAGAATTCAAAGCTGTGAGGGTGCTGTAGCAGCTGGACAGGGCTGCAGCCACCAGCTAAAAACCTCAGCCAATCATCCATACAATGCTGACTGGGAAAAAACAGAAATGGGGATGGCAATGTACTGGTGCAGAGTGCCAAGAGTGCAGCTGCTTGGTGCACCCTGCTTGCAGAAGCACTTTCTGAGAGGTCTCCCCACTTCCTGGCACAAATTCAACTTGAAAACCTGCTGCCTCATTTTTTTCTTCCTGCTGGAAGAGTTCCTGTACATCTCCAGCAGGACACCAGGGCTTTCCAGCACCGAGCTCTAGGAGCACAACTAAACAGTTCACACAAAACAACAAATTGACCCACTGGGTTTTGCTTCCCTGCTGCAAAACACTACAGTTTTTTTCCTGCTCCAGCTCCCTGGCAGGAACTCACAGATGCACTGAGGGAAAACATGCTGCAAGACTGCAGTGCAGGTTTCTGCAGCTCATGAGTAACAGGATGCACTGCTGCCCTTCCACTGCTGCTCTGGGGCTCTCAGGAAAGGCCCAGCACAGCAGCTCTCATTCCCTGGCTCAGCAGTACAGATTTCCCTGGACAGCAGGCTGTGAGAAAATGATGCTGTGTTCTGCAGTACTTCCAGGAGCTGCACACACTTGGCTCCCATCCCCTTGTCAGTGAAGGCAGCCTCACAAACCCAGCAAAAAGTTTCAGTGATAAACTACTGGCACTTCCAAGGACATTAGGAAAGCAAGCAGAAGGCTCCTTTCCCTTTGCCATACCCTCTCCTTGGGCAAGCAATGAAGAAAACATTCCTTTCTTTGCAAGTATCCTTCTCCCAGCAAGACCCCACTCCCCTGCAGAACCTGCTCTGCAAACACCCCTGCAAATGAGGGATAGTGGAAGGTGTTCTTGCCCATGACAGGGACACTGGAACAAGGTGATCTTTAAGGTTCCTTCCCACCCAAACCATTCCACGAGTCTGTGCTGTGGAGGGGGAGCTCACACTGCCAGCATGGAGCTGCCCTAACACAGGGCAGGGCACAAGGCTGAGGAATCCTCCTCCAGCTGGGCACCTGGGCTGCCAAGGAAGTCTCCTGTCCTTGTCCCAGGAGCAGCACTCACTCACCTTTTTACGGAAGATGGGCTTTGTCTGGCCCCCATATCCACTCTGCTTCCGATCGTACCGCCTCTTCCCTGTGGGAAGAGATGGCCCTGGTCAGGCAACAACTCAGGAGGTGCTTCCTAAATCCCACCAGGTTTAGGATCCAGCCTGCCCCTGCACAGCCCACCAGCACCAATGTCCCCTCCTCAGCCCACGGCCCCCACCCTCATGCTGTCCCCAAGAGTGGACCCTTCCCCTCGCTGTGCAGAGCCAAGAGACACAGGAGGTCGAGGGACCCGATTTATTCAGAGTTCTGCTGGCTGGTAAATCCTCAAAGCCAGCACACGAAGGGCCAAAATCAGGAGCATACTTATACATTTTGTTTAGGTGATACTTGCATCATTAACCCACATCACTTCTGGCTGAGCTGCCACCGGGTTCACTTTCTCTCGCCTCGATCTGAGGGTCCCGCTCCTTTTCAACTCCCAGCCCGTGCTCAGTGGGCAGGGCCCTCCCTCGGGGCGGGCAGCCTGGGCTCCAGAGCTGTGGCTCCACATCAGAATGAGCCAAGTTCACCCAGAGCACACCATCTCTATAAACATCTCTACACCTCGACCGCCCCAAACTGTTTTGGACATGTCATTAGTCTTTTTATTGCTTTAGTTCCACATCCTTTAGCTCAATCTGTTCTTCTCCCCCCACAGACACACACCCGCTCTCAACCCACCCCCCTCGTGCAGGGCAGCACCGCCGGGGCCGTGCCCGTCCCTACCCTGGGCGTACAGCGAGTCCTTCCCCTTCTTGTACTGCGTGACCTTGTGCGGCTGGTGCTTCCCGCACTTCTTGCAGTAGGTCCGGCGGGTTTTCGGCACGTTCACCTGGGGCGGAGAAAACTCGGTCAGGGGCGCGGGACACACCACAGACCACACCACACGACCTGACGCATCCCGCTCCAAGGCCCCGCGCCCGCCCTGCCCCACCCCACGCCCTGCGCCGCCATCGCGGGCCTGCGGCGCCCCCGCACCCGCCTAGCCGCCGGCAAAGCAGCCGGCGGGGGGGATGGAACCTGTCCCGGCCCGTCCCCGGGGCGGATGGCGGCGGATGGAGCCCGGCCCGGCCCCGCACTCACCATCTTGGCGGCGACGGCCCAAAAAGAAGGCCTGGCCCGGAAGCGGAAGCAGTTGGGAACGGGGGGGAACCATAGAGAGGAGGCGGCAGGGATGGCACAGGGCGTGAGCGCCCCCTGCCGCTCGGAGGAGAGCAGGGCGGCAGGTTGAGGAGGTCGAGGGGTGCGGGGGGTGTTGGGGCTGGGGAGTGACTGGGTTTGGGGTCTGTGACCATGCGGGGTGTTGGGGGTGACTGAGAAGATAGAATATTAATTAATAAGAGAACGATGTAACTTGTAGCCAATAAAGCTCAATGCCTTCATTTGCTAAAATGTTTATAAACAGTGAAAAGTTTTGCAAGTCACTGTGCTGGCTTTGTGGATTTGCCACCTGGCCCCCCTGTCTGCTCAGAACTGTAAATAAACCACATATCTCAGCTCTGTACGGGGATCAGCCTTGTGCACAGAGGGTGAAAGAACCCGTTTGGGGACAACATGGGGACGGGCAGCCCAGAGGAGCCTGGCACTGCCCACAGCCCAGGGCAGGCTCTGGCCATGGCTGGTGGCCCAGTAGCCCCAGGGTGATATCCCCATTGCCTGCAGGAGGAAACACAGATGCTGCCTTTGAGTCAGAAACCAGAAAAAGGGGAACTGAAAGGGTGGGGTTGGCCGGCCCCGTCCTTCCTCCCTCCCTGCACGGCAGGCCCGCCATCCCTCCCCGCTCCCGCCGCCACAGCCACCCCAAACCGAACCTGCCGGGGTGGGCGCGGGGTAGCGGCGGCACCGGAGCCCGGCTGGCCAGAGCGGCAGGAGGGCTGGTGAGTGCACCCGGGGCATGCTGGGAGCACCAGGGTGACGGTGCCCCGGGAGCCGGCAGGGCCCCGTTGGTGTGGCCGTGGCAGAGCCATGGCGGCGGGAGGCTCCATGTGGCCCATCCCGGCGGCCTCACACCTCTGTTGGCCTCCTCGCGGTGCTGGGGGTGGGAGAGCCGTGCTGGGCACAGGCCGTGTGGTGCCGAGGTGCGGGCGAGCCGAGCTGGGAAGGCTCGGCCTTGTCCCCACGGCCTGAGCGGTTCCGAGCAGGCGGCATCTGACCCCAGGCACGGGCCGGGGGGCCGGGGGTGCCGCAGGACAGGGGGTGCAGTGCTGTGGGGGTGCCAGGGGCTGCAGGGCGCACTGAAGCAGGGGGGCACAGCAGTACATGGGTGTCAGGGGCCCCAGGGGTGCTCCAGAGCAGCAGGTTGGGGTGCTGACAGTGTCTGTGGCCATTCCTTGCTTGTGCTTTTGGCAGCGGGCACTGCTGGGGTGCAGCTCTGGGTTTGTTCACCCATCTCTCTTGCGCGGGAGGTTTCCTCCTCTGTCCCTCCCACCCATCGATTTTGACACCCTCCAGGCTCAGCCTGAAACATGGGGGCTGTGAAGTGTGTCATTCCCAGACACCCTGTCACCCTACTCTCTTGTCCCGAGCGTGCCAGCCGCCCTCCAGCCCCCCATCCACTAGTGGCTCAGCTCCTCGGCAGGAATCGGGCAGGGGGCACAGTTTGCCTGTGCAGGGGTGGCCCCGGGACCGTGGTGGAGGGGCCAGCAGTGAGTGCCAGGCTGGGGGTGGTCTCAGAGCACGCTTGGCTGAGGTGTGAGCGTGGCAGGAAGTCCCATTAGCTGGGGGGGCACAGGACATGTTTCCACCCACCCACTCACCACCTCAGCTGTCTGAGCATGGCAGTGATGGCTGAGGGGGTGAGTCCCATGGGGCACCCACCACCCCAAAGCACAGGCAGGGACAGAGCAGGTCTGGCCCACCTCTGAGCCTCCCCCAGAGGAGATGGGCTGTGGGGAGCGGGGGAGAAAAACAGCTTCTCCCAGTTTGACCTCCAAAGCTGTGTTTGCAGGAAAAAAAAGGGAACAAGGTGTAGGTGAAGGGGAAGCAGGGAGTGTAGGTGGTCAGGGCAGGAGACATGGAGCAGGGCTCCAGGGGATCACAGTTCAGCAGTGGCTCCACAGAGTTCACTCAACAGCTCCCCATTAGGTCCAGACTGGAGTCAGGTGTTGGTCACAGCCCACAGCTCCAGCCACAGGGCTCTGGGGGCTGCTGGAACCGTCTGGATGTCACAGGTCCTGGGTACAGCATGAAGGGACAAAGTGAGATGGATGGGCTTCTTCAAGAGGTGGGCTGGGATGATTTACAACCTCTGAAGGCAGAGCAGCAGTGGGATGCAGGGCAGCAGTGGGATGCAGGGCTCTCATCTGAGCCCTTTCCTGCCCCAGCCTGCCCTGGAGAGGCTCAGGACAGCTTTGCTGAGGAGGGTTTGGGGAGGATTTAACCCCTCTGGCTGCTAGCCAAAGGCAGCTCTTGAAGTCTGGCCTCCAACAAGTGCTGCTCACAGGGGAGGAAAGGGGATTGAGCATTGTTCTTGCACTCCTGCAGGGCCCATGGACACAGAGGTGAAGGATGACTTTAGGGCTACTCCGTGTTCTTGACAGCCCAGCACGTGACTATTGAGGGCCAGGACCTACCCAGCACATTTTAGGGATTGGCCTACCGTGACCACCCCTTGTGTGCTGCCAAGTCAGCACGTCCCCAGCACAGAGTGCCTGCGGTGGGGCAGGAGGAAACGGCCCACGCAAGTGCACATGCACAGTGTTGGAGGGGAGGAGGCGCCTGCGGGCTGTCACTGCTCGGGCTCCGCGCTCCTCCCCGGGGATATGCTGCTCACAGCTTCCCAGTCTCCCTCCCTCTCCAGCTGTCCATCCCTCTGCACACCCTTCGAGCCTCTCCAGCATCCAGCAGGAGCAGAAGCCATTCGGGTGGTGGCTTGGTCTGCAGCCTACTGTGGGACAGGGGCCAGGAGAGGTCACACCGCAAATAACCCACACTGACCTGCCCACACCCCTCTGCAGCCAGTTCTCCCCGCCACGGGGGTCCCAGCGACCCTGCCTGCCCTTTGGGCAGGGAGGAGAGGGCACCTGAGGGAGGTCCAGCAGTTTTTGGGCTGAGCAAGTGCCCTGTCAGTGTTGTCTTGCCCACAGCAACCCCACGAGCACAGCGCGGAGGAGGCCGGGGGGTGACATGGCCAGTGTCCTCCTGGAGAGCATCTTCCTGAAGCGCTCGCAGCAGAAAAAGAAAACTTCTCCCCTCAACTTCAAGAAGCGCCTGTTCCTGCTGACAGAGAGCAAGCTGTCCTACTACGAGTATGACTTTGAGCGAGGGGTGAGTCTGCAGCCACAGGGACTGTGCCATGGCAGTGCCCAGGGGTCTCTAGCACCCAGCCCAAGGGGTAGTTGGATGGGGACATGGGTTTGGTGACCGTTTGAGCCAAGCCTGTCTCTTGCAGCGCCGGGGCAGTAAGAAGGGCTCTGTGGACATTGAGAAGATCACCTGTGTGGAGATGGTGGCACCTGAGAACAACCCTCCCCCCGAGCGGCAGGTCCCGGTGAGGAGGGTCCCGGCGTTCCCTGCATCTGTCCCCCTGTCCCCTTGCTGGGAGAATAGGGAGAGTTACCCTTCCCTCGGGTGGTGGCAGTGGGGAACAGCCCTGCTTTGCATGGGGCGCTCTGCCCATACCATTCCAGGGGGTCCGGCTTGATGCAGAGCAGGGGGATGCCAAAGGCTGTGGGTCCCAGGGGAGGTGCCAGCAGCCAAGCACAGGATGCCAATGTCCATCTCTGCCTCTCTCTTCCAGAGAAAAGGAGAGGATTACAACAACATGGAGCAGATCTCAATCATCGAACGGTTCCCCTACCCCTTCCAGGTCAGTCCTCACTGCACTCCCTTTGCTGGGCCATGCAGGGTGCTGGGGGGAGGACCCCGGAGGGACCTGGGGTCAAACATGGCATCATTGCCCCAGTGCCAGCTGTCACTCAGCTGTTTGGGGACACCCTGCTGCTGCCCACACTGCACAGGGTAGCCAGGTGAGCTGCTTTGAGCCCGAGGCAGATCTATTTAAGGAGACTGCTTAGATGGAAACCTGCTTCTGAGCTCTGTCCCGCTCCTCTCGGTCCCCTGGCTGATGCTGGAGGGATGCTATCTGCCGGCTGCTTGCTCAGCCCCAGCCCAGCTGCCTGCCCTGCTGGCACCCAGTGCGGCCCCCAGCACACCGAAAGTCAGAGAAGGAAGTGGAAAAATCTCAGGGGAGGGGGCTTATTTATAACCTCTTTGTCACGGTCCCAAGAGCAGCATGCAGGGCCAGCAGGCACCAGCATGGGCTTGCCCTGCACCAGCTGCTCAGGGTGGCCACGAGCCCTTGCTCCCCCCGTGAGCCCCGTGGCCTGGGGTGCTGAGGTGTGGGGTCCTGCAGGTGGTCTATGACGAAGGGCCCCTCTACATCTTCTCCCCGACGGAGGAGCTGCGCAAGCGCTGGATCCATCAGCTGAAGAGCGGTGAGTCTGGGGGCTCTGCAGCTCCCTTGGAAAGCAAACACAGGCACTCAGCTGTGCCTGTGCCTGACCCAGAGCATCATGCTTCCAGGGGCTTGTTGGCTCATGGTTATGTATTCCCATGCCCGTGGAGGAGGGAGCTGCTCCTGCCCCGAGGGGGTGGACACTCACCTCTGTCACCCTCTAACTTCTGCAGCACCACAGCTAGCTCGGCTGAGGCTTCTTGTCCTCTCACAAGCCTGCTCCAAAGTAGCCCAGGCAGGCTCAGAAATGATTGGGGGCAAGAGGAAACAGCAGATGTGGCCACACAGCTGTACTGCCTTGCAAGGGGAGGGTTGGGTGCTTTAGGAAACATGGACAACAAGCCTGCTGGGAACCAGGGAGTGTCTTTCCCAACCCATCCAAAGCCTCGCTCAGAGCTAATGCTCAGCTGTGTTGGTGCTGCCTTGCCAAGCTGAGAGTGTGTTGAAGCAGCATTGCCAAGGGGCTTGGATCAGCCAAAATCTGCTGGAGCTGCCTGTATGTGTGTCTTGCGGGCGTGCGTGTGTATCTTTCTGTGGCTTTGTGCTGGTGGGGTGAGATTAGCTGCCTGAATTGACACAGGGAAGTTGGCTCGAGCGAGGCGGAAGAGCAGGCTGATAACAGGGAAGTCAGTTATCTCACAAGAGCCCTGACAGGCAGCCAGCCCTCTCCCCACTTCCCTGCTCTGGGAGGAGGGTTGTTGTGGCAGCTGAAGTCAGTGTAAAATCCACAGGGAAAAGGGGAGAGAAAATGCTGGCCTTTTGCTGCTGGGATGTCCTCATCCAGAAAAGGGGCTCTCTGCACCCCGTGGAGCTGCTGTGGGCCAGCCCTGTGCTGCCTTGGTGTTTAGGCACATCCAGTCGTCCCTCTAGACTGGGGACAAGTATGAGGAAGCTGTTTGGTGCCTGCCTGGCAAGGGAGTGGTGTCCTAGCAAGGGAAGTCTCCAAGCAGGCAGGGTATGGTAGCAGTGCCCTCCTCTCCCCATGACAATCAAGGCACAGCACTGGCCTTCCTCTCCACTTCTCAAAAATAGGGCTCAAAAGAGCTGTGAACCACGGGCCTGGGGGGTTGCTGGATATTTCAGCTGGCAAGAGGGCCAGTCCCAGCAGGACTTCCTTTGCAGAGCTGCTCAAGAGCTTTGATCAAATCTGAGAGGCAAGCCTGGCCCTTCCTGAGCTGGGGGCTTTGTGGCACAGGGATCGATTCACAGCCACAGCTCTGGAACGAGGGCAACGAGCTGAGGGAAACCTGGGCAGCAGGGCCACAGGGGACTGTGTCAGTAACACAGCTGAGGGTGGAATGATTTAATAGGGCTGCCTGTCTGCATTCAGGGAGCAGAGAGGTCTCCACAGGAGGCTGGGGACACAGCCCTGGGTCACACGCATCTCCCCTCCTCTGCCACAGTGATTCGGTACAACAGCGACCTGGTTCAGAAGTATCACCCCTGCTTCTGGATCGATGGCCAGTACCTGTGCTGCTCCCAGACTGCCAAGAATGCCATGGGCTGCCAAATTCTGGAGAGCAGGAATGGCAGTAAGACACTGGGCACCCTCCCACTGCCTCGTTCCCCCCCCTCGGGGACCACCACAGCACAGTCCTGGGGATCTCTCCTCACCTTAGTCCCTCCTCTGTTCTGAAGGTTTGAAAACTGGGCGGTCGCATCGCAAGACAAAGAAGCCTCTTCCCCCAACTCCTGAGGAGGACCAGGTAAGGGCCAGCCTCAGCATGTGGGTTGGCTCCAAGGTGCTTGAGAAAAGTTCTGCCTGGTAAAAGCCAACATGTCCAATGACTGCTTAGAGATATACAGTACTGCTCTGGAGACCGATGGCAAGGTGGTGTCCTAAGGCAGAAGGAGCTTGAAGCAGGGGGTGGAACTCAAAGGCCTGTAGGAAAGTCAAATGATCTCAACTCTGAGGTTCCCTGGGGGAGCTGGGAGGATAAAGCCCTAATGTAGGCTGGAGGAGTCATGGGTTAAGCCAAAACATAGGGAGAAAACACTTACCTTTTGTGAAGGCATGAAGAAATATTGTGATAAAAAGCGATGAAGGAGACACATGTGGGAGCTGAGACAAATGCTGCGCTGAGCTGGCCTGAGCCCACTGCCCTGCCAGGGCTGGGGAGGGTCTCTCCCGGTGTGTCTGCCAGCCTCACCACGTCCCACACTCCCCCTCTCTGTGGGAAGATGGTGATGAAGCCTCTGCCTCGCGAGCCGGCCCCCAGCACAGCGGGTGAGATGAAGAAGGTGGTGGCCCTCTACAACTACCAGCCGATGAACGCACAGGACCTGCAGCTGCAGAAGGGAGAGGAGTACTTCATCCTGGAGGAGAGCCACCTGCCCTGGTGGAAAGCCCTAGACAAGAACGGGTAAGAGCTCCCACTGCCCTGGCACTTGGCCTGGTGCCCAGGCAGTGGTGGGCAAACACATCCCTGCCTGCCCACCTGTGGCCTCCCCAGGGAGGAGGGTGAAGGAGGCTGAAGCAGGCTGGGCTATCAGCCCTGCCCAGACATGAACAAAGATGGGGTTGCACCAAGGTTTTTAAGCCCATTTCTACTCGGCCTCCCTGGACAGGAACACCCCATCCCCTTGGCCTCCTCCATCAGTGTGTAACCAGCCCCTTTTCTCCTGCAGGAGGGAAGGATACATCCCCAGCAACTACGTCACTGAAACCAGCAATTCCCTGGAGATCTTTGAGTAAGAGAAGGCACAGGGGCCTGGCAAGTTGCACTTGGTTGGAGACTTTTTCCATTCAGTTTTTCCACTCAGCTTTCCATTCAGTTCTGCTAACCCAACCTGGCTGGGTCGCTCTCCCTCTCGCACACCCTTTGGAAGCCTCCAGCCCCGTGGCAGCCCCATGGTGCTCTCTGAACCACTTCTCCTGGGTCAGACTGGGCTGGGGACAATGGTGGCTGGGATTTCCCTGATGGCTGTGTCCCTGTTTCAGGTGGTACTCAAAGAATATCACTCGGAGCCAAGCAGAGCAACTGCTGAAACAGGAGGTAAGTGTTGCCTCCTGAGCCTGGGTCTGTTTTACACACCAGCCCTCCATGGGCTGTTCTCACATTGTGCCCAGCATGGGACCAAGCCTGGCTTGTGCTGGGAGGGAGTGTTGCCCCAACAGCCCCAAGAACTGTCTCTATCCTAACATGACCTCCTCTGAGCAGTCACTTCAGGAGGTGGCCCCACAGGCAGGGACTGGATTTAGGACTCCTCTGACTCACTGCACCTTCTCCAGCCATGCTGTGATCTTCACTCACTTCAAGTCTTGCCTGTTACAGTCACACCTCCCAACAACCACCCAGTGCCCTTTCCCCCTTCTGTTTTAGGGTAAGGAAGGGGGCTTCATAGTCCGAGACTCCACCAGCAAGACAGGGAAATACACTGTCTCCGTCTATGCCAAGTCCTCTGTGTAAGTGGATCTCACAACAGCTTGTTCCTCCCTCAGAGGGCTCCCCCAGGCAACCCTCACCCTCTGCCTGTCCTCCCCATGCCACTGACCCTACATACTCTCTCTCCAGAGACCCTCAGGGTACGATCCGCCACTACGTGGTGTGCTGCACCCCCCAGAACCAGTATTACCTGGCAGAAAAGCACCTGTTCAACAGCATCCCAGAGCTCATCACGTACCACCAGCACAACTCTGCAGGTCAGTGTTAGGGAGACACACTGAAGCCAGCAGTGTTTTTACTGACACCATGGTACCCTCACCTTTCTGTGCTGAAGGCAGGAGGCTCATGTTCCCTGTTGGAATGTGGCAGGTAAGCCCAGTGTGGCAATCCACGTTTTTGTTTTTCAGGGCTCATATCCAGACTGAAGTACCCCGTGTCCCAGCACCAGAAAAGTGCTCCTTCCACAGCTGGCCTTGGCTATGGTAAGCCAGCCTGGGCTGGCTGCAGGGTCTGTCCCTACTGGCAGCAATTTTCCAGGGCTAGGATCCTGGCTGTTCCATGGCAGCAGGGCTCATAGCATTCCCAGGAATCACTTCTCTACGCTCCCTTGCCCTCTGGTGACAGTACTGACCAAGGGACCCCACAATCTACCTTGCTCCCCATCCCATGGAGGAACAGGCCTCAGATTCTTCTGTGGATGTTTTTGTGGATGGTTTTTCAGGGAGCAAAAGCTCGTGAGCTTTTCTTGGCCATGCTAGACCAGATGACTGGGAGCACCCTGTGGAGAGGTCACCTGCAGCCACATTATGCTCACACTCTGTCCTAGGGTCATGGGAGATCGACCCCAAGGATCTGACCTTCCTGAAGGAACTCGGCACGGGGCAGTTTGGAGTGGTGAAGTACGGGAAGTGGAGGGGCCAGTACGACGTCGCCATCAAGATGATCAGGGAGGGCTCCATGTCAGAGGATGAGTTTATAGACGAAGCCAAAGTCATGATGTAAGTGGTGAGCACAGTGCAGGTCAGTGCTGGGCACACCTTGGCAGAGTGGCTGCACTCCTGGGTGGTGTCAGGGACAGTCCTGGGCAGTGCCACACTCTGCAAAATGCATCTGAGACTTTGTGCTGATTCTTTAGTGAGTTTTTCCACTGTCAGCTGGATCTAGAGCACCTTCCCTTCCCAGACTCTCTTTATTCACAGGTGCTTCCTTTGCTGCTTGGCCTTCTAGATGCTCAGAATTGCCTTGTCCCCAACACAGGAACCTGTCTCATGAGAAGCTGGTGCAGCTCTACGGGGTCTGCACTAAGCAGCGTCCCATCTTCATCATCACGGAGTACATGGCCAACGGCTGCCTCCTGAACTTCCTGAGGGAAACTCGGCAGCGGTTCCAGCCTGCTGAGCTGCTGGAGATGTGCAAGGATGTCTGTGAAGCTATGGAGTACCTGGAATCCAAGCAGTTCCTGCACCGAGACCTGGTAGGGCTGTGGCTGAAGGGCACACGTCCAGCTCAGCAACAGCCACAGCGTGTCCTGGACAGGGTCCAGATAGTTCACCAATACGAGGAGAGGCAGCTCTGCAGCCTCCTCTGCAGAACACCTCTCTAAGCTTCCCTGCCCACCCATGGGTGGGATGCTCTGCAGTCCCTTCCCTGCAGGCAGGAAGAGATTGCAGAAAGGGCAGGACTAGGTAGTTTTTCAGGAGATGCAAAATGCATCTGTGGCTGGGGCAGGGTTTGTGCTCGGTAGCACAGGCATCACTGGCTCAGACATGAAAAGAGACCTCCTTTCAACCCCCATGAAAAGCTGGGCCTGCAGTTTGTCAGGCTTTGGGCTAGCATTGCCAACTGGCCATCCTGCCATACCTGATCTCCTGGTGCTGCTTTGTTCACGGAAAACCCCACGAGGGAAGTCGCTCCTCCACAGATAAACAGGATGCTTGGAGGCCTCTTTTGCTCTCTTGGCTGATGACTTTGTAGCTTGCCCCCAACCCAGGTGAACTTACAGGACAAAGTGAAGTGAAGTGTTAAGTGGGTGGGGATGAGATGAAGTTCAGCTGGTACAGGGGGATGGAGAGGCAATATCAGGTAGGAGTAATTGCCTCTATCTCTCTGTCCACAGGCTGCTCGAAATTGTTTGGTGAATGACCAAGGAATTGTGAAAGTGTCAGATTTTGGTCTTTCCAGGTCTGGTAGACGTGTCTGTGTCACTTTTTTGTCTCAATCCCCCATCTCCTCCTTCAGTCTATTCTACACTTTAGTCTTTGCTCCCAACATCCTCCAGCTCTGTTTTCCCATTGTCTTCTCCTGTCTTTATGTTTCATCTGCCCGGCTCAAGCTTCTCCCTCTTCACTTTCCACTGTCCCTTTCTTACTCACTCCAGCCCGTTCCCCCTCCTCTTTGCATCTTCTTTCCCCCACCTCTAGTCTCCTGGCTGCAGCTTTCTCCCCACATCCCCTTTTTGCTGTGCCTCTGTGCCACCCTATCCCTTCCCCAGTCTTCACTAGCACACACTTGTTTGCAAAGGGAGATTTTTGCCTGCTGAAACCCATGCTGACTGAAACCCCTGGTCACTCTGAGAGCTGCCCATTCCTTTCAGGCTTGGTGGGTTGCATGGAGGAGTGAAATGGGAAAACCAAGGCAGGCACCCTGATCCATTTATCTGCTGCAGGTACGTTCTAGATGACGAGTATACAAGCTCCATGGGGTCCAAGTTTCCAGTGCGGTGGTCTCCTCCTGAGGTGCTTCTGTACAGCAAGTTCAGCAGCAAGTCTGACGTCTGGTCCTTTGGTAAGAGCATGGAATTAATGACTTGGAGGTCGGGAAGAGCACCCCAACAGCAGCGAACCCCCCTGCAAACCAGGGTCAGGCGCAGGCGCTCCCACACCACAAGCTCTCCCTGCCATTCCCTCCAACAGGCGTTCTGATGTGGGAAGTTTACTCCCTGGGGAAGATGCCTTATGAGAGGTTTAACAACAGTGAGACAACGGAGCATGTCATCCAAGGCCTGCGCCTGTACCGGCCGCAGGCGGCCTCGGAGCGGGTCTACGCCATCATGTACAGCTGCTGGCACGAGGTGAGTGGATCCCACCCCCAGAGACCCCCTCCAGCCGCCCCGGTGGGTGACGGGGCTCCCCGGGGTGCAGGGGCAGACCCAGTTCCATCACTGCTCCCCTCTCGCCCGGCAGAAGGCTGAGGAGCGCCCCACCTTCACCGCGCTGCTGGGCAGCATCCTGGACATCGCTGACGAGGAGTGCTGACCGCGGGCACCGCCCGCTGAGCCCTGCCCAGCGCTGGCACTGCCCGCCCGGACAGACCTGTGTGCCGGGCGGCACCGCGGCACTGCTGTCACGGACATGGCACAGGGGGACTTGGGGCCCGGGGGAGTCCAGGGATACCCATGGAACTCTATCACTGCCCCAGACCTCCATCACCGCCTTGGAGCTCCATAGCATGCCCAGAACTCAATCACCACCCTGGAACTCCATCACCGCCTTGGAACTCTATCACATCCCCAGAACTCCATCACCACTCTGGAACTCCATCACCGCCTTGGAACTCCCATCACCACCCTGGAGCCCCATCACTGCCCCAGAGCTCCATCACATCCCCGGAGCTCCACCACATCCCCGGAGCTCCATCACAGCCCCAGAATTCCATCACACCCCCAGACCTCTGTCACATCCCTGGAGCTCCATCACATCTCCAGAACTCTGTCACCGCCCTGGAGCTCAATCACATCCCCAGAGCTCCATCGCACCTCCGGAGCTCCATCACCCCTGGAGCCCCATGCCGTCCCCGGAGCCCCATCCCACTCTCCCCCCGCTCATGGACAATAAACTCCCCCATCCCGTCCGGGCTGCGCGGGTCCTCCCGGCCGGCAGGGGGCGCGCGCGGCGCGGGGCGCACGCGCGGCGCGGGCGGAAGGGGCGGGCGCGGCACCGGCGGCACGTGAAGGTCGCGGCGCGGCGGCACCGGGAGGGACCGGGGGGACACCGCGGGGACAGCGGGGGGCTCCAGGGCCGCCATGGACTCGCCGTCCGGCGCCGGGCTGGGCGGCGCCGACCCGCAGCTCCAGCGCTTCATCGAGGTGGAGACGCAGAAGCAGCGCTTCCAGCAGCTGGTGCACCAGATGACCGAGCTGTGCTGGGTACGGGCGGGGCGCGGGCGGCTCCGGGGACACGGCCGCGCTGGTGGGGCAGAAGGGCTGGGAGGCCGCGCAGAGCTGTGTCGCAGGGGGGAGGAGGGGGAGGCTGATGGGGACACAATGGAACCGCCGTGGGAGCGGTCCCGGGCCCGGTGAGCACAGGGAGAGAGGGAGCGGGGGAGAGGGGGTTGTCAGATGCGCCCGAGAGGATGAGGATCCCGGGGCGATGGGGACTGCCGAGGAGATGAGGATCTGAAGGATGGAGACCCCCCAGGGGATGAGGACCCCGAGGGGATGAGGACCTCGAGATGATGAGAATCCCTAGGGGATGGGGACCCCGAGGGGATGAGGATCCCGGGAGGACAAGGATCCCGAGCAGGGGGGTGACACCATCTCGTCCGAGGGCTGGGGATGCCCGGGGGCACGGCCCCGGTGCAGGGGAGGCAGGGGGTGTCAGGGTCGAGCTGCAGTGCCCCCGGGACCAACAGGAGGTCCTGTGTGCAGGAGAAGTGTATGGACAAGCCGGGCCCGAAGCTGGACAGCCGGGCCGAGACGTGCTTCGTGAACTGCGTGGAGCGTTTCATCGACACCAGCCAGTTCATCCTGAACCGGCTGGAGCAGACGCAGAAGTCCAAGTCGGCCTTCTCAGAGAGCCTGTCCGACTGAGCTGGACCCAGCCCCTGCCAGCCCGGGCCTGGCCCAGGCCCACTCCTCCCGAAGGAGCCAGGATCAGCTCAGGGGGTTAGGATTTAATTAAATGCCATCTCGGGGAAGCTGCAGCCAGATGAGAGCCCACAACAGAGACACGGACACGCCACGCCGGGGTGATGTGCCGCTCCCAGTGGCTGCCTTTGTGCTTTGGGACGTGCCCCCTCGGCTGAGGAGAGGGGTGGTGATGCTCATTCCATGGGTGTTTCCAGTGCTGATGTGAAGCTGGGCTCTGGGTGAGGCCAGCCTGTGGTTGCTGCCTTAAACAGTGCTGCAGAGACCAGCCCTCCTGGGTACGTGCTGACATCCCCCCGGGCACCATCCCAGGCTGGGACAGGCACCTGAGCCAGAAGAGCTCCTTGGGAACAGTGATCATCCCAGGCAGTGTCACCGCTGGAAAATACTGTCAGGCTTCTGTAGGTAAATCATTCATATGCCCAAGTGACCAATTTTCACACTGCAGCACAACTCTGTCGATGCTGACTTGCTCCATTAACTGCTTTCCCTGGGTAAATGTAATAAATAATAACTGGGTCAATTTTTAACATGAGATTCTCCTTTGTTCAGGTAGATCACGGCTGAGAATGGAAAATCTGGCCTTCTTGTCACTCCCCCTCCATCCCAGTGATCCTGTTTGTTGTAAAATTAATAGGAAGAGGGCATAATTGTCTTTGGCTAGAAGGGTTTTTTTCTGAATTGTGATTTGTTGCTGAATTAATTTGGTCCCATGAATCAAACCTGTTTCGGGAGAGTCTGTGGCCTTCCCCCTTCTTCCCTAAAGGTTTAACAGCTCCTGCTGTCCTGTAGTTTCTTTAGAGAGACTGAAAGCAGGAAATAACTAACCAGCTGCTTTATCACCTCGTGCACTTTTACCTGTGGAGGTCGCTGGTGGGAGGCCCGTGGGTGTGTCTTCTGGACCTCTGCCCCCAGGACACAAAGAGGAGCTTCTAACTGGAAAAACAACCAACAACTGATCCGCTCTCTGGGAAGGCAGTGTGGCTCTGGGAAGCCTGGAGTGACACTGACAGTGGCCTGGAGCTCTGCACAGGAGCCTGGTCAAGCAGTTCTGCACACATCCCATTGCAGGAGGGGCTGGACAGCACCTGTGAGTGGCTTGTGGCCAGCAAGCCTTCCTGGGAGCAAATTCAGGATGTGTTAAACAGCTGTGCTGATATAAACCCACATCAGTGAGGACACAGCTGTCTGGTTATCTTTCAGAAACTTACCTCAATAGCTAAGGACTAGGTTCCCAGAGTAAGTGGTTCCCTCTCCTGTCCTAACTTGAATTTCTCTGGAGCATTCGCAGAGTTCTTCTTACCCCTGTGATTCTTCACACCTTTCAGCTGGCCCAGCTCTCGGTACAAATGTATCACTCACCACTTGAGGAACTGAACAGATCAGTTTTTAATAGAATACAGTAAGCAGTGCTTCATCAACCTGCACAGCAGATGTTGCATGAAGAGGTTGGTCCCTCTGAAGAGCCACAGCAGCATGTGGCAGCACCACTGAAGTTTCCCAGTTTGGGCTGTATTCTGTTCTTGGATGTGAATCTGTAAATAAATTCTAGCAGAGTGAGCAAAACAAGTACTTGACAGAGGAATCTTTAATTACTATTCTGTGTGTGTCACCTTTCAAGCCAGACATCCATCTTCTCTCTGTGTAACCTTAGCACCATGTTAGATCATTTTGTAGCTGTTAATCCTGTTTTTAAAAAATGCTACAAGGCCTCCCCAGAGGTGTGGTCTGCCATGCAGGGTTAGCACTGTGTTAGTGCTGCAGGTCTCTGCACAGCCAGGTTCTGGGTCCTGATGAGGGCAGATCAATTCTTCACATAAAAGAACAGCGAAGAAGCACAGGATCCAAGGAACTGGGCGCTTCCCAGGGCTCCTGTCTGGAGCCACAGGAGGCTGCTGGCTCTGCCAGACTCCTGTCAGTGGCACATCACCCATGTGGCACCTGGGACAGGCAGAGGGTGACTGCCAGGTCCTGCTAGTGCAGCAGCAGCTGAGGCAGCATGTTCAGCCTTGGCAGTGGGAGCAGAAAGCCAGCAGTTCACAGGCATCCTCACACGCTTTCACTTCTCCTCTGCGCTCTGAGAACCTTTGTCCTCTGAGGGCAGCAGAGGCTGGTGCTGACAGGACTGGTGTCTGTCTGCACTGCTCCATGGGGGATGTAGGTCTGCCCTGCCTGGCTGCAGGAAGAGGGGCAGGAGGCTGGGGGTGAAGGGCATGTCCCTGAAGGCGTGCAGGAGGAAGATGCCAGACACGATGGTGAGGAAGCCGCTGATGGAGCCGACGACGTTGTCCAGCACCATGTGCTGCCACTCCTTGAAGAGGATGGTGGAGCACGTCATGACTGCTGTGGTGAACAGCACGTAGTAAACGGGTGTGACTACAGATGTGTTGAAAATGTCCAAGGCTTTGTTCAGGTAGTTGATCTGGATGCTGATGCAGATCACCAGGCACACCAGGAGCACCCAGCCCAGTGGCTCTTTCAGGACTGGCTTCCCAGAAAACAGTTCTTTGAGGGCAATGCCCAGGCCTTTGACGCAGGATACAGATAGTGAGCCAATGGCAGAGCAGACCAAAACATAAACCAGCACGTTGCTCTGTCCATAACGGGGTCCAGCCACAAAGATAAGCAGAAGGGAGCTCACCAGGACACAAACAGCGAATGCAATGAATCCTTGGGGAAAGAATGAAAGAGCTCTGTCAGAACACAGTGACAGATGTAACTGGACAGCAAGCAGAGACAGAGGACGGGGTAACTGCCCCATCAGTCTGTCTTTTTGGCCTCCATCTGAAAGGAATGGGGTTGGGAAGCCTGAGCAAAGCTGCAGAGCCAGCAGCAGCTCTTAACAGTGCAATCACAAGTCAGGCTGTCAGATATAGCCCATGTTGGTAGTGGCAGGGGCACAGCCAGGCTCCAGGGCACTAGCAGTGGTGGGAGGCTTGTTCTGCAGGAGGGCCAGGAGGGTGGCAGAAGGCTTGGGAAGCCCTGGCTGAACTCTGGAGACTGTGGTGTGATAAAAAGGAAAGTGCCACGTATGCGAAGCCCTGCCAGAGTGTTCCTTCTAATGAGCAGCAGCATCTACCTGTTACTCTGCTTTGCTCTTCTGCCTGTGCTTCCTTCCTCCATCTCTTGTGGCTTATTCTGCCAATTTGCCCACATCAAAGCCTTGCAACTTGATTTACCCTCTGACATAAGCACCAAGACTACCTGATCTTGGATGTAACTCATTGATTTCATTCATCTTTGCCTGAAGGTCCTCCTCTGCCTTCCCTCAGCCACACCACTGCCACCCTTGTGTCCAGGAATTCCCTCTCCTATCCTGGCACTGCAACAGGCCAACCCCTTCTGCTGACAGCTGCACCTAATTCCCCTGCTCTTCAATTTTTGCATCTATACCTCATAGACAGTAAAAAAAAAAGCCCACTTGGTAACTGCTAATGATTCCAGTTGTATCTGCAGGACAAGAAACACCTCCATTACCATTTAGTTCAGTCCTTACTAATCTAGCCAAGTTGTGTCCCACCTTCTACTGTCAGTTCTGAGCCTGAAGTTGACAGGACCCCTTTTATTTTAGTACCTGGATCTTTCAGCTTCTCTGCCATTGACTCCAGGCTGGAAACCTCTTCTTCCTGCGGAGCGTGGATCACCATCACAGTGGAGCCCAGGATACTCAGGATGCAGCCAATCTTCCCATGAACATTCAGCTGCTCATTGAGGAAGGTGGAAGACAGAACTGCACTGAAAGAGAGTAAGAAAAAAACCACTCAAAACTAATTAAGGCAAGAGATGGGAGTACCTGAGGGAAGAGAGGAAGGAAAGCAGAGCACCTGCTTTTGTCACTCAGGGGTAGTAGGTGAGGTGAGGGTGTTTCTGAGGCTGCTTACCTAACAAGGACACTTAGAGCACCCAGTGGAGTTACCAGTGTTGCAGGGGCAAAGGCATAGGCAGCAAAATTTGCAGCTTCTCCAACTCCCACTGGAAGAGAAATTCTGTTGGGTGAGCATCAAAGTAGGAGCAATTCACCATAATACAAGTTTGAGTCTGGTCAGAAAAGCCTCAGTTTCCACCTGAGCATCCTGTTTCTCTGAGGTATGTCATGCAACCAGGAAAGAACAGCACCAGCAAGAACAACCAGAAGCCCCACACACGTTCTCTTGGGAAGGGAAGGCTCAGTGTTATGCATGGTGATCCTTAGTCACATGTGCCTATACAGCAAGCAGCAACCACGGGAAACTATTGCCACAACAGCCACAAAGCTGAAAGGAGTTTGTATTTCTAAGAGGTGTTCTTCTCCTGGAACTGCTTTTACAGCTTTTTAAAAGGTAAATCAAGTACAGTTGGTTCTTAACATTGAAAGGTGTAAAGTGGAGCTGCTGAAATTGCTGTAGCATCAAACAGTGCTGGATGTTCTGTTATCACAACATTCTCTGTGCAGGCCACTTCAGAAGCACTCAACCCAACCCAGCTAGACCAGCTCCTCAGGTCCTGCTTAGCAGAGAAACCTGGTAATGCACGAGACTTAAGGATATTTTAGAGTTAAAATTAGATCAACATCATCCTCAGACACTTGGATAAAAATCAAGCAAACAATGACCATCATAACAAAACATGAAAGTGACTAGAAACAACCATAAACACTCTTAAAAGAGAAGGCTGTGGGGTGACCTAATTGTGGCCTTCCAGTACCCAAAGAGAACTGGAGAGAGACTGTTTACAAGGGCATGTAGTGACAGGATAGGGGGGAATGGCTTCCAACTGGCAGGGAGCAGGTTTACATTAGATATCAGGGAAAAATCCTTTACTGTGAGGGCAGTGAGGCCCTGGCACAGGTTTCCCAGAGAAGCCGTGGCTGCCCCATCCCTGGGAGTGTCCAAGGCCAGGTGGGACGGGGCTTGGAGCAGCCTGGGCTAGCGGAAGGTGTCCCTGCTCGTGGTCCTTAAGGTGCCTTCCACGATCCATTCTGTCACAAGTGTGTCTCACCGCGGGGTGAGCGCGGTACTTACTGCACAGCAGCCCTGCCCACCAGAGCCATTCCCGCAGGTACGCGTGCCCTCCTTGCCCTGAGTGCGGAGGAAAGAGAAACAGGAAGCCTCAGATGAAGCGACACGGGCGAAGCGACACACGAGGCTCGCAGGTCGCGATGCCCGGAGCGGCCGTACCTGCCCTGGCGCGGCCGCGGCGGCACAGCCGGAGCAGCCCCTTCTTCTTGAGGACGAAGCTGCCGCCGATGAAGGCGCTGGAGGCCAGGGCCAGCCCCAGCCCCAGGCCGAACCCGGCCCCCATGGCCCCGGCGCCTTCCCCGGCGGGGCGGGGACCGGCCGGGGATGGAGCGGAAGGGGCGGGCACCGGGCTCGGCTTCCGCGGGAACGGGAACGGGAACGGGCTCGGAGCCTCGGCGGCGGCGGGGTGAGCGCGTCTCGTTTGCCGAGCTGGAGGAGGAAGGATGAGCAAGGGCAAGGACGATGCCCCGCACGAGCTCGAGAGCCAGTTCGTGCTGCGGCTGCCGCCGGTGAGAGCCCGCTCGGTCCCGGCGCGGGTCACGGCGAGCTCAGCCCCGTTTGCCCGGCCATCGCCGCGTCTGGGGGGCTTGGCGAGTCGGCGGGGGATCTGCGGGTCCGGCCAGGGACGTGGAAGCAGGCTGGAGGCTCTGGGACCGGGGTAGCCCGCTCCCAGTCTTCTGGACGGGTTTTCCAAGGCCTCCCTTGGAGAGGAGCTCCTGCCACACAGAGCGGGAGGCTCGGGAGATACCGAGAGGATTAGGTTGTGGAGACTTAGCAAGTGCTGGCTCTGCGGTTGCTGTGGCTGTAAGCGGCCTTGATGATATTGGTTAGGTTGCTTGAAGCTGAGAGTCTGTCTTCAGTGGTGCACAGTGACAGGACGAGGAGCAGTGGCCATAAAACAAAGCACAAGAAGTTCCACCTCAACGCGAGGAAGAACTTCTTTGCACTGAGGGTGGCAGAGCACTGGAACAGGCTGCCCAGGGAAGTCGTGGAGACATGTCTCTCTGGAGACATTCCAAACCCACCTGGGTGCATTCCTGTGTCACCTGCTCCAGGTGACCCTGCCTTGGCAGGGAGGTTGGACTGGATGATCTCCAGAGGTCCCTTCCAACCCCAACCATTCTGGGATTCTGTGGCTGTCCTGCTGAGACCACAAGGGCGTGGTGCAGGGAGCTGTAACTTCCCCAGCTCTACGTTGCTCTGGCAGGTGTGTCTGTCAGGGCCCTCACACCACTGTGTCATGCCAGGGCTATGGAGAGCACCAGGAGCAGCAGAGTCACAGGACTGACGTGATGTTGGGAGGAGGGTGCACAGTTTTCATCGTGGCTCTTGCAGTTGCTGTTCTGCGTGGGGCTGGCAGGTGTTTAAAGCTGGGTGGGTTGTGCAGAAGCCTTTGGGGATTCTTGGAGGAAGCACAGCCTCTCCTGAAGTAAGTGTGTCCAACCTTGCCAGGAATATGCCTCCACTGTGCGGCGAGCGGTCCAGTCTGGGAATGTCAACCTGAAGGACAGGCTCACCATTGAGCTGCACGGTGAGTGAGCAGCACCAAGGCATATTAAACCTCCTCTGGCTGTCCGCAGGTGAAGCTGTGCCACTTGCATGTGTTGTCCTCTGGCGTTTCTGTGCCTGGGGACGTATTGCCCAGTGTGGCTGTTTAGCCACAGCACTGACCTGTTCCCATGGCTCTCCAACAGCGGATGGTCGCCATGGGATTGTCCGTGTGGACCGGGTGCCACTGGCAGCCAAGCTGGTGGATCTGCCCTGCATCATCGAGAGCTTAAAAACCATTGACAAGAAAACCTTCTACAAGACAGCGGATATTTGCCAGGTATGGGCTGTCCTTCTCGCCTGCCCCAACAGCTTAACTCCTTGCTCCCCTCCCCAGGAGAACCCTTGCACACTCTGGCAGCTGGACATCCAGTATAGCATGGCCAATTTCTGTATTCTCACAGTATTAGCAGTTTAAAATTCCCCATTCCGCTTGGTGTTTAGAAACCTCGTTTCTAGAGCATGAAATACGATTGTCCTTGTGACAGCTGTGTCCAGCTGAGCTGGGTGCGAAACTGTGTTTCCCACACCCTGTGCCCCTGAATCCCTTTGGCTCACAACATTCAGTGGGCAGATGCTGTTCCTTCACATCCTCGTGTCCTTGCCTTACGATAAACCTTTGCGTTTCTGTGGGGATTCCAGATGCTTGTTTGCACCGTGGATGGTGATCTCTACCCCCCTTTGGAAGAGCAGACTGTGAGCACTGACCCCAAGGCAAACAAGAAGAAGGACAAGGACAGAGAGAAGAAATTCATATGGAACCATGGCAGTGAGTAGAGATTGTGCCAAACCCCTCCAAACTCCTCCACCTCAATACCCCACGTCTGTGCAGGGTACTCACAGCTGCCAGGTACTGGCTGTGCTGCTGCTCCATTTCCAGGGCTCTCTCTGCTGCTGAAGGGTCTCCTCCCTTCTGACATGCACTTCCCTCACTGGGCCATCTGCCTGACACGTGCAATCTGTTTCCTCTGTCACAGTCACTCTTCCCCTGAAAAACGTGCGGAAGAGGCGATTCCGGAAGACAGCTAAGAAGAAGGTGAGTTGCTTCTCACACAGATGCAGATGCAATACCCAAGGGATAGGAAGGCAGAGACATTAGAGCTGTGACTGTCTATTGGTCCAGAAAACATGGGATTTCTTAACATTCCTGCACATGTTTTCTTGCCTGAGATGAGGGTGAAGGGAGGGTAGTAAATTTAAACACTTCTTTGAGTGCTTCCTCCATGGTTTCCAAGATGCTCCTGAGGGGCATCATTCCTGCTGGACTTCATTCCTGTGGCTGCCTTGCCATAGCACATCTCCTCCTGCTCATAGAGAGGAAAGGAAGGGAGACTTGCATGGAAATGAGACTTCACTCATTCCTGCTTTCCCAATCTTCTCTCTCTGCCTGGCCCTTTCCCTTCCCCAACAGGCAGTGCTACAAATAGTACAACTGTCACTTCAGCAGGGGGAGTGACAACAGATGGAGCTCAGAGACTGTCTCTGTGCATATGCACAAGCCAGGCAAGGTGTTGGGGAGATGCAGCACCCTGAGGCTGGGAAGACTTGTTCTTCTCTTCTTTGCAGTTTCTGAGAACAGGATGGAGTGTGATTTTGCATGACATTTGGGAAACAAATTACTTGAGTTGTTCTTATAGCCCACAGGAGAGAGATCACAGCAGTAAGATTCCTGATTAATTTAAAAGTGAAAAAGTAAACCATCTTTTGAGTGAGATCAGAAGGAGTTGAGCTGACCATCAACACCTCAAGGACTTTCTGCATACACATGGACAGTCTTATTTCACAAGTAGTATGAGCAGAAAAACAAGAGCACACAACCCACCAAGGAGCTCTGTACAGAAAAAAGAGGGATTGTTTTAGGGGTGCACAAATTACTTCTTGGTTGAGCATAAACAAATGCTGAGCAGAAAACTCTAAGAAAAGGGAGCCTTGAAACAGGGCTCTGTCCAGAGGTGGAGGGTTGGGGTTGACCCACACCAGCAATATGCACGAGGCATTTAACAGTGTCTCTGTTCTCTTTCCCCTCTCTGGCCCAGTATATTGAGTCTCCTGATGTGGAAAAAGAGGTGAAACGTCTCCTGAGCACCGATGCCGAAGCTGTCAGTGTCCGTATCCTTTCAGTGGGGAAAAAAGCTCAAGTGTGGGACAAGTGTGGGACAAGTGTGGGTCACTGTGTGACCTGGGGGTTCTGGAAAGGACAGACAGGTTGAGCTCTGCGTGGGTGGGGGAGACTTGGAGATAAGCGCACAAGAGGCACTGAATTTTGGGAGCCTCATCTTTGCCATGTTCAAAGCTTATTGTTTCCTCATGGTGATCTTTCTTGTTCTGCTGAGCAGGAACTGTAATAACAGCAGAGGAGAAGTCATCAAAAAAAGGAGTCTGGGGTGTTTCATCCTGGGTATCCTTAGCTACAAGGCCAGACTTGCTGAAGGGGCAGTGATCTCCTGCAGTTTTTAGCATTCTTCCATCATACCACATCTTCCACGTTCCTCTTTTTCCCTTGACTCACCTGTTCCTGCTGTCAGGCTGGGAAGTCATTGCTGAAGATGAAACAAAAGAAGTGGACAACCATGGTTCACTCACCAGCCTGGACATCTCTTCCCCAGGGATGTCAGGACACAAGCAAGGCCACGGCTCTTCAGGTGCAGTGGGGAGGGCTCTTGTTTTCTTCCCACCTACTAAGTAATGTGGTCCCTGGCAGGCAGAGGGTGCTGGGAGGTCATCAGCTGTGTTTTAACTCTTTTTCCCCCACCTAGAACATGATGAACTGCGGGAGATATTTAATGATATCAGCAGCAGCAGCGAGGACGAAGATGAGAGGGATCATCATGACGACGAAGACCTGAACATCATGGACACTGAGGAAGACTTGGAGAGACAGCTGCAGGACAAGCTGAATGAGTCTGATGGGCAGCAGCAGGAGAATGAGGGGTCCAACCAGATTGGTGAGTGGGTGGCAGAGCACAGCAGAATTGTTGGGATGCCAGGCAGGCTGCACTGCCCAGCTCTGCTGCTGCTCTGGGTGTGAGATCACTCTCCCTTCCAGCCATGGGGATCCAGAAACAGATTGACAACCTGAAAAGTAAACTCCAGGAAACTCAAGACAGGAGGAAGCGCCAGGAGGATCTCATCATGAAAGTGGAGAACCTGGCCCTCAAGGTGAGAGCTCTTCTGGAGTCTCTTCGAGTCCTCTGCTTAGCACTGGCTTGCCATTAGATCCAGCAGACTGATTTTGCTGCTGCCCTGGAAAAGCCGGGGGTCTTTGCATGCTGGATTAAAAATAGTTGTGGTGTGGTCATACACACTCCAGCATTTCCCTGTGGAAGCAAAGCAGTCTGTGGAACTGGAGGAGATAAGGGTGTGTCAGTGCAGCTTGGGGCTTGCTGCACTACTTGACATGTTGTGCCAGCACCCATTCAGTTGAGATCACATTGGTAACTGTGCTTTGGAATGTTTGTCTCTACAGACCCGTCTCCAGGCTGTCCTGGATGAGTTCAAGCAGCAGGAAGAGCGAGAGAAGCAGCAGGTGAGGAAGCTCCCACAGTGGAGTGGGAAGTACTGGGGCACAACGTGGTTCTAGGCTTGGCCTCTGACAAAGTTCCCCCAATCTTGTACCACACCAGCTGCTGAGAACTCCAGTTTTACAGGTCAGGTGGGGTTGTACCTCACCTGTAGTTGCATGGAGCTTCCTGAGGCACAAGGAGATACAGGGAGTGGGTTAACTGCAGCCTTCCTTCTGAAGGAGCAGTGAGCCAAAACATGTCCAGTCAGCAGTCTAAAGCTACCAGGATTGCTGGCACACAGACCCACTGGCATCAATGTACCAGAAAGGCAGTGGCTGTAGACTCTTGGCAGATTTCCTGCCTGGGCAGCTTTGTTCCAGCCAGGTACCAAGGCAGGAGGTTCTTTCTCCCAAGTTCCTGTGGGCAGTGCCAGTTCTGTTCCAGAGGTGCCCAGGCACAGCTCCGGGCAACACACAGGCAGAGCAGCCACTGGCATGGGTAGAAGATCTGCAGGAACACAGAAATGCTGAGGCTGGGGCTGCCCAGAGTCCCAGCCATACCTGACTGTAATCCTCTCTCCCTCTTCCCAGATGGCATCCCTGCAGGAGCAGCTGGAGTCCCTCATGGAGAAATGAGGAGTGGGCTTCGGTCTTTGTAACTGTGAGCAGAGCTGAAAGTGGTGGTCACCTGCCGTGCTGAAGTCTTTGCTCTACTCACACACTTCTGCTGCCAGAAGTGCTGCTGGGCAGGGCTAGAGGTTCCATGTCCAGAGCTGCTTCCACATCCATTGTGCTGGGTTTGGCTGTTGGAGCTGAAGAACTGAACTGTGCCTGTGAGAGCAGCCAAAACACCGGATTTACTGTAAATACTCAGCACTGATCTCCCTGGGACAGCACAGTGTTGGTTTCTGCATCTTATTGAATCTGGGGCTCGATGGGCTGTGGCCTGGTAGGAGCTTGTTCTTGTGTTTGAGGAAACTCTAAGCAAACTCTAATAAAGTACCTTTTCCAACCCTGCTCTGTTCCTGTGTGGTCTCTCGAGGGTCTGGCTACACACAGCCCCTGGCAGGGAGCTGTTCCTGGGCACCTCTGGGGCACTGATGGGCTCCTTCCTCAAAATGCTCCGTGTGGGGCTGGGTCAAAAGTGACTATGTGCCATCACTCTGGGGGAGGAACGAGGGCCTCCTGAACAGGGAGTTTCTGTAATTCCTCACAGACTAGGCAGGCAAATCCCAGATTAACCTGACAGGGTGGGAAGAGGATTAGAACGGTGGTTACAGGAGGCAACGGAGGACACCGGGGGCTTCAGCAAGTGTGTGCTACAGCGGGACACCCCTCTCACAACTCAAGGGGCAAGGGAAAGGGAGAAGGCTTCCAAGCACTGCTCCCTGCACAGAAAGGAAAAGGTCAGCAGCAGCCCTGGGAGATGACAGCTGTGTCCAGATAGCCAAGAAAGAGAGATAAGCCTGAGGAAGACGTGGAGCTCAAGAAGGGCGAGAGCGTGCTTGCGTGCACGTGCCTGTGAGCTGCTCCTGGGGGCTGGCAGGAGCAGCCATGGAGGAAACCTACCTTCTGAACGTGGAAGGGGTCAAAAAGAAGATTCTGCATGGAGGCCATGGGGAGCTGCCAAAGTTGCAGGATGGGAGCAAGGTAAATTGTCTTTGTTTGTTGTTCCCCCAAGGCCCTGGGAGAGGGAGTGGGTCTGACACCACCAGTCCTGCCCATTACAGTTCATAAACTGAGCTCCAGGTCTGGAGTACAGCAAGACCCCTCACAAGAGAGCGTAGGAAGGGCTGGTTTGGGCACAGGCAGCCACGTTTCCCATGGCCTTACCTTGCACTGGGCCTGGGACACCTCCTCCCTCTGTGCTGGTGCCATTAGAGCTCAGCAGCCGCTGTGGGTCGCTGAAATCTGCCTTTCCTCCTCAAGCAGGAGTGAGGTGGGCCAATGGGTTGCTCTTGGGAGATTCCCCAGACCCTGGGTATGGGCAGATCACTATGGGTTCCACCAGGTCCTGATGCATACTGCGAGAGCACCCTCTGTACTGGGCTCTCCATAGGGGGATCCATAGGGAGCAGCACAGATGGGCGTTAAGATGCTCCACCATCCACCTGCTGTCTTCGGACAAGTGGGCAGCAGTCACAACCTCCTGCTGCAGGGGGAGAGCTGCCAGTCAAACCAGCACATTGCTGGGAGCAGGCTTGACCCCACAGTCAGGTCATTGGGACTGCCAACGGGACTGAACACTGGGCTTTCTCCGGGGCAGTTCACCTTCCACTTCCAGACGCTGAAGGACAACTTTGAGCGGACGGTGATCGATGACAGCCGGGAAGCTGGAATGCCCATGGAGATCATCGTGGGCAAGATGTTCAAGCTGGAGATATGGGAGACGCTGCTCAGCTCCATGAGAATTGGGGAGGTGGCAGAGTTCTGGTGCGACATCATTGTGAGTGAGGGGCCCATTTCCCTCCTTCCTGCAGAGCCAGGGCACAGGACCGTGCATCCCACAGGTGCTCCAGCTTTGTCTGGTGCAAGCACAGGGGGCACAGGTGTCACTTAGCCGCAGGTCACCAGGGAGGCTGCCCCAGAGGAAGGGGCACAGACTGTGCCCATGCACTGAGTGGAGTGGTCCCCCTCCTTGCAGCACACAGGCATGTATGCCCTGGTCTCCAGGGGCATGCGGAGGATCACAGAGGGACGGGACCCCCTGGAAGGGCAGAAGCACCGCTGTGGCATGGGCAACATGTTTGACTACCACAGCACGGGCTATGCTGACCTGGACGAGCTGCAGCGGACGCCGCAGCCCCTCATCTTCATCATGGAGCTGTTCCGGGTAAGGGGGATGGAGGGATGGCTGCCAGAGCGGGAACAGCCGGACAGGCAGCTCAACTCCTCCTACCTGTGCAGGTGGAGGAGCCCTCAGCATACAAGCGTGACACCTGGGCCATGAACAAGGAGGAGAAGCTGGCAGCAGTGCCTGTGCTGCACAGCGAGGGCAATCGCCTCGTCCTCCGCAGGGAGTTCGCGCAGGCGGCCGCCAAGTACCAGGAGGCTGTGATCTGCCTGAGGAACCTCCAGGCCAAGGTGAGCCTCCTGACAACCCTGTCTGGGTCATGCCTCAGAGTGCTTCCCTGTGGGTCTTGGGTGCCTGGGAGGGGATGGCCACAGCCCTGAAGCACCCAGTGTTTCTCCCTGGGGCAGGAGAAGCCATGGGAGGATGACTGGCTGAAGCTGGAGAGCCTGGTCACACCCCTGGTGCTCAACTACTGCCAGTGCCAGCTGGAGCTCGGCGAGTACTACGAGGTGCTGGAGCACACGACGGAGCTTCTCCAGAAGCACAATGGTACCTGTGCCCTGCATCCCACCCCCCTGCTCCTGGGGACTCTGTCCTCTGGATCCCCCATCAGTGGCAATGCTCATCCCACGTCCCTCTCCCTGTGATAGTACCTATGTCACCTGGATCCCCACATCCACTGCAGCCTGTGACAGTGCCCACGACCCTGGTTTCCCCTGCCCACAATGGCACCTCTAGGTCCCACCACCACCACACCACTTTTCCCCTTTCCATGATGATTCCTGCACCCCCTGTGCCCTGCTGCCCAGGTCTCCCTGCCCTCCCTTACAGGTGTGTTCACCCCACATCCCCCTGCTCCTCGTGCCTCACGTCCCTTGGTTCCCAGGGCCTCTCCAGCTCCCGTGGCTGGTGGCCCTGAGCTGCAGGACCCCCACTGGGGGCTCTTCTCTCCTGGCAGACAATGCCAAGGCCTATTTCAAGCGGGCAAAGGCTCATGCTGCAGTCTGGAACGAGCGGGAGGCGCGGGAGGACTTTATGCGCGTGGCTCACCTTGACCCCTCCATGGCGGCCGCCGTGAAGAAGGAGCTGAAGCAGCTGGGGGAGAGGATGAGGAAGAAGCACGTGGAGGATCGGAAGCGCTACCAGGGGCTCTTCCAGTCACCCCAGGGTCGGCGGGCCAGCAAGGGGAGGGAGAGCAGGGAGGCGGGTGACGGGGCACCTCAGGGGGAGGTTGGGGTTCAGGAGAGCCCTGGGCAGGGGGAGCGGGATGGAGGGACCCAAGGAACAGAACAACCAGGGGCTGCCCAAGCAGAACAAGGGACCCCCAGGGCTGAGGGTGAAGGGGTGGCACCAGAAGGAGAAGCAGCTCAGGGACAGCCTGCAGGGGTAGAGGTGGAAGCAAGGGATCAGACAGGACTGGGGGAAGAAGTAAAGCTGGGCACCTGTGGGGCAAAGCCAGAGAGCCTGGGAACAGAGGAGGAAGATGAGAAAGAGGAGGAGGGAGAAGAGGAAGAAGAGGAGGGGGAGGAGGCAGAAAAGGAAGAAGAAAAGGAAGAAGAAAAGGAAGAAGAAAAGGAAGAAGAAAAGGAAGAAGAAAAGGAAGAAGAAAAGGAAGAAGAAAAGGAAGAAGAAAAGAAAGAAGAAAAGGAAGAAGAAAAGAAAGAAGAAAAGGAAGAAGAAAAGGAAGAAGAAAAGGAAGAAGAAAAGGAAGAAGAAAAGGAAGAAGAAAAGGAAGAAGAAAAGGAGATGGAGGAGGAGAAGGTAGAGAGGGGGGCAGAGGAGGAAGATGAAAAATTGGAGGAAGAGGAGGTGGAGAAGGTGGAAGAAGAGGAAGAAAAAGAGGACAGGCAGGAGAAGGGAGAGAGGGGGGCAAAAGAGGAAGATGAGAAATTGCAAGAGGGAGAGGAGATGGAAAAGGAAAAAGAAAAAGAGGGAAAAGGGGAGAGAGAGGAGGAGAAGGTAGCAAAGGAAAAAGTGGAGGAGGACAAAGAGGAAGAGAGTCTATCAGCAGAGATGGAAAGGCTGGGTGTAGGGCAATGTGGGGCATCAGGGGGGACAGAGGCAGCAGGGATTGAGCAGGGGCTGGAGCAAGGAGCCAGTGGGACAGAGGAAGCTGGCACGGGGAGTGCAGCTCAGTCTCAGCCAGACAGAGCCCCAGAGCCGGGGCCTCCCAGTGAGGGGCTGGAGCCAGCTGAGGGGTCCCCAGAGATGGAGGACATGGAGGATGAGACACCTGGAGAGGCTCTGGAAGAGGCAAGCTGCAGGGAGCAGCGAGCAGGCAGCAGATGAGAAAATGCTGGGGAAGGGAACATCCCCCCAGAGAGCTTCACCTCTGGGGCAGCCAGAGAAGGGGGCAGTGGGCAGTGCAGTGATGAGCAAGGCCGGTTACCCCTGCGTGGGGGAAAGGCTGCTAGAGCACTGACAAGGAGACACAGCACAGGCAGCAGGGCTTCTGTGCCCTGAGAGGGAGCCCTGGGGCTCGGTCTGGCCCAGCAGTGACAAGGGAACAATGCTGTCCTAACCCTGCCATCACTGAGCCCACTGTCCCTGCTGCGCAGCAGTGCCCTCTGCACCCCTGCCCCGACTCATGGGCTCCAGCGCCTTTCAGCTGGGCGCCACGGAGCTTTGCTGGCTGAGAAATAAAAGCTCTTCCCTGGCACCATGTGCTGGAGTTGTTCCTGGACGTGACCGGCTTCCCTGATCATAGACCACACCTCCTGCCTTGCCCTGGAGCCCGTGGCACCGGGATGGGGCAGTTCGTGCTATTCCTGAAAGAGGCAGTTAAGGAGGTTGCATTTAAGCACCCACACCCATTTAAGCTCCTGAATCTCTCCTGTGTGAGAGTGTCCCCGAACTTCCCTGCAGTGTCACCATATCAGGACATTGCCCAGCACCACCAGCCCTTCCAGACAGGAGTGGAGCAGGTCCAGCTAAAAAAGTATCAGTCCTGTCCAGGTTTACCATCAGTCTGGGCTGCACCCTGTACAGTGGGGAGGACCTGAGAGCCCCCAGCCTTACCCTGAGCTGCTCCTCACCTGAACTCCTCGCTGGGCACAGTGAACACGGGCAGCACTCAGGGCAGAGGCACCCGGACACCTCTGGGCACTGAAGATTTAATGCAGCTCCAGAAAGCAAGCATGGAAGGAGAGGACTGCCTTGCCTGCCCAGCATCCCACTGCTGTCCCACATCCTTCCCAGGGCTGAAGGGTTTCCTACAGCAAAAGTTCCTGGGTGAGAAAGAGGGACTGTCCCCACACAGGCCCTGTCCCAGCCCCCAGGCTGCCACATGGCTCTGGACAGACCTTGCTGTGAGAGGACCAAGAGGGTGGTTGGGGGACACCTGTGTCTGGGGAACCTGGAGCCCTGCTCTCAGCTTCTTTTCTGCCTCAAGTGGTGTTGACAGCCAGGGTGACAGTGCAGGCTGTGTCCCAGCAGCCCTGCAGGAGCTGTGCCAGGGTGGCACAGCAATGGGAGCTGACTCAGACGAGATGCATGGATAGAAGAGGCCAGAGCACTCATCCAGGTCTCAGTATAAATACAAATTTATTCTCTTTCCAGAGCAGAGATGGCACAAAGCAGTGAGGACAGCAGCACCACAGTACATGGTTACCAGAGCATTAGCCAGCCTGCTCCCATCCCATATCCCAGCTCCCAGACACAGCCCAAGTGTCCAACCTGGTCACCTCTGCTCCCCACACCTGGCACTGGGACATGCAGCTCTGCCCCTTTTTTCTTCTCCAGCTCCCCCCAGGCTGGATACTTCTCACCTCATCCTCAGGCCAAACCTCTCTCCTCCCCACACTGCACCCATCCTGCCATTGGGATAACAGAGGGGTCCAGCCAGGTCTCAGGGGCATACTGTGGTCCCTCTCACCACGCTGACACACAGCATGCCCAAAGCCAGCCTAACACCAACACCACTGCTACTGCCCTCCTGCTGCTCACCCGGCTGTGAGAGGGGACAGCGAGGACAGCAACCCATGCCACTGCCACCAGACACTGTACACAACACACTGAACACATGGGCATAAAGGCTCACACCACCTCACCCCTGGTGTGGGCACTGTTCTCGTCTCTGCCAGCACACTGAAGCCAACTGCACAGCCCTGGGCCTGAGCACACTGCCCTGGTCCCAGCTTCCCTGAAAACAGCTCACCACTGCATCCCATCCCAGCCAGCAACAACAGCCCTGTCTCTGTCCTGGCACCAGAGCACCGGAGCCACCTCAGCCCCCATTCTCGGTCACCCCACAGCACCTGACTCTGCCTCTTTCTCGACATAACACAGCCAGACAGCCAGTCTGAGGGAGCTTTTGGGACCAGGAGCCACCCCCACCCCTGAGCTGCCCTTCCAGCCTGCACAACAGCCCCCCTCCACTGACCCACAGGACTCACCTGCTTCCAACAGGGGCCTTCAGCCACCCAGCTCAGCTCAAAGGCAGGGACAGCAGCCAGGCAGCTGCTCCCTGGGGGCAGAAAGGAGGTGCCCTACCTGTTCTGCTGTGCACCTGCATCAGACCAACCCCAGGGCTGGAGTACGGTTGGAGAAACCCCTTCCTGCGGGAGCTGAGGCTCCCCAAGGATGGAGCTGGGTCTGTGCAGGACAGGCTCTCTGTGCCAGGGCAAAGGCACAGATCCCAAGGAAACCAGGTGGGATGGAGAGCCTGCTGCAGGTCCAGCCCTCCGAGAGCTCCCCTCGCAGCAGCCCTGCTGCAACACCAGCAACAGGGAAGGTGCTGGTTCCCAGGGGACCAGAAGTTGGGCTGGTCTGAAAGTGAAGGGCAGCTACATTTCCAGTATTAGAATTTAATGGAGTGAGTCCATGAGAGTGTTTAAGTACAGAATATATAAATAATATATAGAAATATATGCACATTAAACAATAAGGCTCTGTTATAAAGACCCTCTCAATATAAGGCTACTAGCTGGGCTGAAGCTCTAACATGGACTCATCCCTACTCCATAAACCTCACAAACTCTCTCCAGGTGGTACGTGCCTGGCTGGCTGCAGAGCCTTGGGTGGCAGAGCTTGAACCATAAGGCTGGCAGCTGGATGCTGTTATAAAGAGTTATTTTAAAAACTGGGTGGCTCCAGGAGTGTTTTGGTGCCCATAAACCCAGAGGCTTCTGGGCAAAAATGAAGAGTGGGAGACTGAGCTCTGCATCCCCCTCAGTGCTGCAGGCAAAGGCAGCAACCCCTGGGTGCCAGGGGAGACAGGCAGTTTTCATGGCTTCAGTTCTTTCTTCCAAACCACTCCACCCAGGCTCAGACACTGTGGCCAAGTGACCAAGCCAGCCTCCTGAGAAGCCCACAGTCCTACTCCTGCATGGCCTATGTTCCCCTGAGATCTTCTGGAGCTGGCAAGCATCCTGCACAACCTGCTCGGAGGGAGCCTGTGCAAGGCCTGCTGCAGCACAGGGAGCATGGCAGGGAGAGGAGGGGGAGGAAAGCAGCCAGGTAGCTGGTTAGGAAAAGCCTCCGGCTCACAGGAGGTGTTAGATAAGGGAGGTCATACCTGAAAGAGAAATAGACAGGTCAGGAAAATAGGACCCAGAGCCACCTGCTTAAAGGGGGCTGCTGCAGAGCCAGCAGGATCCTGCTCAGGGATGGCAGGAAGTGGGCAAGAGTCTGCACGGGCAGACCACCACCTTGTGTTAGTGCTGGCACCAAGCTGTCTCCCCCAGGTGAAAGACCAAGTGCTGCTCCTGGACTGGAGCACAAGAGGGAATGAGCAGAATGACCAACACCCAAACCCACTGGGTGAGTGGAGTGCCTTCCACACACACATCCCCCAGTCTCCATCCCTGCTGGGAAGAGCTGTCCATGAGCAGTCAGGAGAGCTTCCATCATCGCTTCCATCTCACCAGGTAACTGGGGCCTCAACCTCTCCTGGAGGGGTCTGGACAAGGAGGAAGCCAAGAGGTGGCTCAAAGTGGTCACTACAGGCTGGATCCTGGCAGGTCTGTCCATCTTCAGGGTGGGGAACCCCGCAGGGTGCAGGGTTTTCAGCAGGGCAGGAGACTGCCTTGCACCTCATCTGGGGGCATCTATTTGGTCCATACTCTTGGCAGCTCTGATGGCCTCTCCTTGCAGGTGTGAAACCTCCTCCTCCTCCTCCTCCTCCTCTCTGCTCCCAGGCCACGCACCAGTCCCAGCAGCGCTGCAGCAGCAGAGCTCTTGGCTGTAAGCACTGGGGGTCAGCAGCTGTCGCAGGGAAGCTGGGATCGGGGCAGGGCTCTGTGGGGAAAACCTCATCTGAGGGAGCAGCAAGAAGCGAGAGAGGAGGATTTCACTCAAGTACCTCGAGAATTAGGGAAGGCGCTCCGCAGCTTCTCCATTATGTCTTCCAGGCACATGCTGACTTCCTGGGTTTTGGCTTCCACCTCATCTGCAGTGGAAAAGAGGGCAGGAGGGTGTAAGCTGGATAGCCGCCTCACTGCCAGTACTCTGGACAGGGTGCAAGCAGCATCCTGCAGCATCGGACCAAGGGAACAGGGCCAGGAGCTCAGCCCAAACCCAATCCTCACCTGCAGCTTCGGTGTCAGGGGTGTTGTGCTCTTTCTCCTTTGCCTGGCTGCCCTCAGACTGATGTGGAGATGAAGCCAAGGAGGATGCTGCTGAGCCATTGCCATCTGACTCTGCTGGAGGCTGGAGCGAGAAAGGAGGTTGTTATAGTCCCCTGTCCTTTTCTTCCCCCCATTCTGACCATCCCTTTCTGCCATTGTCACAGCTCTGATATGGCAAAGCCCACCCCAAGGTCCCAGATCCTTGCTCTGAGCTCACCTGCAGCAGCAGCTCCCTCAGCCTGTGCAGCTGGGACTCCAGCTGCTTGTTGTGGTCCTCCAGGATCTGCATGCGGGTCTCCAGGCGGCTCTTGTGCTGCCGGAGGATTCGCGCTTCCGCCAGGAGCTCGTCGTTGTGTGGGTCTTGCACCGATTCAGGGGAGCCTGTAGCCAGGGTTGGAGACTCCACTGCCTCATCATGCTGCCACTTCAAACGCCTTAGCTCTCCCTGGAGGATCCTGTAAGACAATCCCTGTCAGCATCACCACGCTCCTTCCCAGGGAGTGCTGGAGACACTCGGCAGCTGCACACGGGGGATGGCCCACGACTCGGAGACAAACCTTTGCCGCTTGTGAAGCTTGAGGATCAGGATGCTCCTCTGCAGGGCAGCCTGTCTGCGGCTCTGCCCCACTCGGGGAGTTCACAAACACATATGCAAATGCTTCCCAAGAGGTTGAAAACAAGGGCAGGGAAAGCATCATCTCCTCTTGAGCTGATCTGCCCTGCCTGGAACCTCACCTCATGTGGTCCAGAGCAGCAGCACCACCACTGTTCTCAAGGGGCTCAGGGACATGAAATACAGAGTGCCCTGAGCTCAACTCAACCAGTTTGTGGTTCAGGAAGGGAACAGCTTCTGGGGATGTGGGAAGGAACATTTTGGGGAACAGAGTTATTTCCCTTCCTTGTAGTGCACACCCTCACTGAGCGCTCCTATGTGTTAGCCTGGACACCCTCCAAACCAGCCCACTCAACATCTCCAATCCCCACCTACAGATCCAGCAGCTATTCCCTTGCTCCACCAGGCTTCTCCAGGCTTCTCCAGTCCCTTCCCCTCCTTAGGCTATAAGCCCTACTTTCAGAGTTGCCCGTGCCTCTACCTGTTTTCATCCTCTAAGTGGGCCAGGATTCGCTCCAGCTCTCCCTTGTCATCCATGTTGAGGCTTCCTGGAACCTGCTGGCTTCCCCCAGGCTCTCTGTCAGTGATGGGGCTGGAATGGCGTAGCAGATACTGGTCCTCATCCCTGTTGCAGCAAGGGGAGAAAGAGTCTAGTGAGGAACACCAGTCTGATGGGATTTGTGTGCCCCCGGGGAAGGACAGCCTGCAGGGAGGTGGTCTCATGTGGGGGAGCTCATTCTGCCTGCTCCAGGCCTAGAGCTCAGAAGTGGCTCAGCATCCCTGGCTAGCTGGGGGTGCCCAAGAGCCTCTTACTCAAAGGGACTGGGAAGGAAAGCATTTCTGTGCCCTGGCTAAGCATGGATGGAGCCATAGGAGCTCTGACTCGTCAGGAGGGGAGAGGGGAAAGGAGGTAGAACTCACAGGCTGTCATCAGGGGACAGGCTATCATTGAAGAAGGAACAGTTCTGGCTTTCCATCTCTGCAAGCCTAGAGGAAAGAGGAAAAGGTTGAGATATGGTCAGAGACACCCTGAATGTCTGCTCAGTTTACCCTCCTTATTTCAGCCCCTGCAAGACCCCTTTCTGGCAGGGTCTCCCAGCTGGCCTGCACCAGTTTGCCCCTCTTCACAGGCTCTACAGAGCTTTTTCTTTTTAGAAAACAAAAATACACTGCTGCTCTGATGACAGTCTCTGGAATAAAGGGCTGCTGCTGTGCAGTCAGCTCAGCCTCTGCTCTCATAAGCAAAAGAAAGGGGTGAAAGCATTCCAGGTCCAGCCTGGGGCATGAGCTACAAGTACAAACTCCTTGTCTCCTCTGGTCCCCATGGTGAGGGCAGAGGCACCACAAACCACAAGGCAGCAGCAATGGGAAGCTTGCAAGCAGCATTGGTGAGCACACAGACAGAGCAAGATATTGAGGGATCTGCCTGGTGAGAATCCAACCAGTAGCCATGCTGGGAAGAACAGGACAGTCCATGGAAGCTGCTGCATCACTTTGAAACCTCCTGTCAGGTGCATGGTCTTTACTGTCAATTTACTTGGCATCAGCCACATCCCAGGCAGGTTTGCCTGGCCCTGCCTGAGGTGCAGCATGCTGGGAAGGGTGGAAGGGGCTGCAAGCATCAAGAGCTCACCATACATCTGCCCCCAAGCCCCTCCACACCCATAGAAGTCATGCTCCATGCCCTGGTGTGACAGCAGTGCCCAGTGGTGGTACCTGCTGGCAAAGTGCTCGATCCGGGAGTGTGTGTCGGCGTGTGGCAGCATCGGGGAGGAGGCTGGTCTGGAAGAGAGGTACACTGGTCAGCAAGGCTCTGGAGAGGCTGCCCTGATCCCAACTGGGCTAAGAGCCAGGGACAGGCTGGAGAGGGAGACTGACATCTCTGTTCCTTCAAGAACTAGGTGCTGTATCACCCCTGGAGCAAGTGCCTCCTCCAGCCCGCCCGTGGGAGCTCTGTCTCATAGCTGAGATGCTCCTTCCACTCATGGAGCCCACCTGTCAGGCTGGGTCAAAAGACACAGCCCAGGGTGCAGCCAACTCACGTCTCAGAGAAATCAGCCTCGAGTACAGACTGGACAGGCAGGTAACCCCTCTGTGGGTGCTTGCTGAAGTACTGCTTGGACCGAAACTTGTTCTTCAGCGTTGTGGCAAAGTCTCTCATGTTCTCACTGGACGTGGTCTGTAGAGACACAAACATTACAAAAGTGTTGCTTAATGAAAAGTGGGGCAGCACAGGTCAGCTCTCACAGTAGAGAAGTCCCCTCAGACTGGGGACAAGCTCCACAGAGGAAGAGGCACTAAGGGCACATGGAAGGGAGATCTGTCAGGCTGACATGGGGTCTGGCACAAGCCAAGCTGGGCACTGGTTGGTGCTGTGCATCCCTCTCGCCATGAACCCCAGAATAACAGGGACACAGGCAACTCCCAGCATGCAGAGGGATGCAAAACTATACAAGGGATTCACTTCTCGTGTTGTACCAGCCTAAACATCACAAGGCTGCTGCTGCCAATGCAGACCTGCTCTGAGCCAGGACTCTGCCAGCCCAGCCCAGCTCCATACCGGGGTGTAGTACTCCATGATGGGGTAGTGCAGCTTGTTGCCCTTGCTGGCTCTGCCGGTGAGGAAGCAAGTCTGGCAGATATCCACATTGAACTGCTTCAGGCTCCGATACCTGCAGAGGTCAAGAGGCCATAGGGAGGCAGTGGAAGTCAGTAAAAACAGGCAAGTTTGAAGCCCAAGAAGAGGTCAGCAGGAGGGCACAGAGGTGGCCTGTGTTGCTCTCACATCCCAGTGACCCACGGTGCTGATGGCTGAAGTTCCAGAAAAGCATCCTGCTCTTTCCCCTTAGCTGGCCCTGGGTCTCCCCTGCCCAAAACACTGCTGGCTGCAGAGCTCTAGGTTCCCCCAACAGCACAGAACAAACTCAGCTCACCCCTGCATGACACCATGCCCTCCCCTTGGAGGACAAGGTCCGGTATCACAACCCTACCTGAAGCCCTTGATGGGGCACTGCCGGCACACGGAGCACTTGGTCTGGTGCTTCACCTGCTCGGCCATGGTGACCCGGTGCAGCACAGCCAGCCACACCATGGACTGCGGCTCCAGGTTGGCCCACTCCAGGAACTGGGACGCCTCGATGGCAGGCTTCCCGTTGCTCTGGGAAAGGGAGAGGAAGGGGCTGCTCAGAGCCAGGACCCAGCTGTGGGGGACACAGGTCCCTCAGCACCCCTGTGAGCCTGTCCCCAGCACGGTTGCTGTGGAGGGACGGCATGGCCGTGGCCCTGCACTCACGAAGCGGAAGCAGCTGCGGATGCTGGGCTCCACGTTGCTGCCCCCGAACGCTGCCACCTCCCCGAGCTGCCGTGGGACCTGGATGGCCTCGTGGAGCAGGACACCAAGGTGCCGCTGGTCGCACAGTCCCCCAGCGTTGGCCACTTGGCTGAAGAGATCTGCGGGCAGGAGAGACACAGCCTGGCTGATACCCAGCTGATCCCACACCCTGGGCAGGAGACAGGCACGGGGAGCAGTGTGTGGGTCACACCAGGGGTCCCACTGACCATCTCCAGCAGACAGCTCAAATAAGAGAAAATAACCTTTACCCTTATCCTTCCAGCTCTCAATAACCAGGGGTTTAGCGTCTTCTTGGGACAGAGGTTACACACCTCATTTCTTTAACATTTCTTTCTAGTCACAGCTAGCCTGTCCTCTATGAATTGGCCCAATCCCTTTATTTAATCCCTTGGTGCTTCCTATGCCACCCCCTCCACAATATTCCATGGCAGAGTACCAGGGCTAAAATGCAGCAAGGAGAGCAGCTCCCTTTAATTCATCTGAAACCTACTTCCCCAACATGCACCCCCGGGTTTTTCCCCTTCTGGGAAGTATTGGATAACTGTTGCCTGTGTGCCTTTTCTGCTCTGTTCCTTACAGTGCCATGCAAGCAGGAACACTGCAGCACCAGTCAGTCTGCAAAAAAACCTTCTCCTAATTTAGGTGGCGTAGGCCCAGGGAGGGAGGGAGAGGTGGCAATGCAAGCAGCTTAGTCACTGCAGGAAAGATGTTTCTTTGCTCTTCCTGGGCAAAGAAGGTCTAAACCAGAAAACAGAAGCACTCCTGGTTTCCCAGGTTACTCCACACCATTTTCTGGGGAAGGGAGACAAGGGACTCACACTGAAACTTCTCCTTGACCTCTGTCCCACACAGACACGCAATGCCTGTCTTGAAGGAGAGAGCCCTCATCTTCCCACTGCGGCCACTGCAAAGAGAGATATTGCACAGGTTTGAAAATGCTTTGGAGGTTGGGTTTGTGGTTGTTTTTTTTCAGGGGGGTCAGCAGGGCAAGCCCACAGCAGGCAGCCCCCTCACTAACAGCCAGAGCATTTTTGGCAGCACTCCCAGCCAGAGGAGCAGCACAGAGGTCTCCTTCCAAGTGTGGCAGCCCCACAGCTCAGGGGGGCCCTGGGGGAGCGGTACCTGTCAAAGACATTCAGCAGCCAGTTGAGGCTCATGTCCACGCAGAGGGGCACGTTCACCAGGATGCCCCGCTCCTCCTCCAGCCGCTCGTAGAGGGCGGTCAGGCAGTGGATCACCTCCACCACGTCCATCGCCCGGTCACTGGGCTGCAGGTCGTGCTCGTTGAAGATTTCCAAGGCTGTGGCTAGGGTCACCATGTCCACTGCACAGAAAGCACAGGCAGAGGGAAAGAGGGGAAAACGGGACAGGTGAGAACCAAGAGGGGAGAGGTGCAGCCCTGCCCTGACCTGGGGCAGTGTGAGTCCCACAGCAGCAGGAAAGATGCTGGTGGGATGGGCACAGCTCCTAGAATTTCTCTCCCACTTGTAGACCTCCCCCAAAATACTACATCTCCACCTTGAGCCACCATTCTCTATGACCTTCCTTCCTCATTGATGTGTCCACCCATGGAAGGCTCTGTGCAGAGCCCTGTGCACCCAGAGCCAAGCTCTCAGCACGTGCCATGTCCCTATGGAGCTGTAGGGAGGTGTAGGGAGGTGAGGGGGCACAGAGCTTCACAGACCCTACCAGCAGTTGCCCAGGGGTCTCCAGCTCTGACAGGGTGTAGGAGTTAAGGCACAAACCCAAAACAGGGCTAGGACAGCGTGAGCTACCCTGGCTGCCCTGCTTTCAGATCTCTGTGGCTGCAGGTTGTATGTGCTACTGCGTTTAGCAGCCAGTAATCTTTCTTTCCAGAAAGTCTTTCCATTTCCGAGACCACTTATGATCTCAGAGCCCATTGCCACACTCTAACTTCATTCTGTGGAAAAATACTCCCTTCTTCTGTCAAAACTGCTAGACTTGCACTGGGTACCCCCAGTTCACTTGCCAGTGAGAATTGCTCCTGCTCACCCTCGTGTCCACATTGCCCACAACTGCACATGGCTCTGATCTGTCCCCCACTGCCTCTTTCCTACATGGCCACTCCACCAAACTCCTTGCCATGGGGAAGCTGTCTTGACAACTTCCTTGTCCTTTTCTCAGGTATGTCTTGAATAAGGAGCACTTATTCAAGTCATTTCTGGGCTGGAGAGGAGGAGCCAACACAGCATGCAAGATGCAAAAGATGCACAAGCAAAGATGCCCAAGCAGCATGTGGAAGAGTTCTGCTTTGTTCTTTGCCCTTTTTCTGACCACACCCTGTGTTTCTGTAGCCACTGCTGCATGGACACCTTTACAGGATGGCAAAAGACAACTGCTGCTTTGCTCCATTTGTACTACACCAGCCCCAAATGTCCCCAGATATGGCACAGCCTGCTCACCACAACGTCAGGAAAATACTCCACAGCCAGGGTTCAACTCCCTCGAGAACCCAACCTCTTCTCACCCTCACTCTTTGCCTTCTTCCAGGCCTTTCCCAAGATGTCAAGGAGCACGGGACCCCACTGTACCTCTTCCCTGTCAGGAACAATTAATTCAGGAAAAAACCCCTCATCTTGCTGCTGGTTAATTTTGACAGAGACTTAGGTGAGAGGCCCTGTCAAAAGCTCTAAGGAGCCAAGGATTCTGCATCTATCAGATTCCCTCTGCCTGTTTGCCAACTCCCCCGGAAACTCCTCAACAGTTTCCGAGGAGCACCTCCCTCTGGGAGAGCTGGGCATTGTGTTGAGCTCCTGTGGCATTATATTCACCTGGCTATTAATCCCCCAGCTTTTACCAACAGTGTAGACTTCAAGTTTATTGGCTCCCTTCCTCCTCTTCAAGCAGTGAAGCCCTCTCTGCCCCTGCCAGTGCGGTTGGTTTCTGCTCTCTGGTACATCCATGACTTCTCTGTGCTCGATCTGAGCTACTTGGTGAGCCCCTGTGTGATCCCACAGCTTTGTAAATCTGAGCTGGACCACTTTGTTCTCAAATCCCTTGGACTAACACCTGCCTCTGACATATTTCCACCCTAAGCCTGTAAAGAAAGGCACTGACACAGACTGGTGAATTTGCTCAGCTTTCCAGCCATGGGCTGCTCTTCCTGGTTTCTCGCCTCAGCTCCCTGTCCCCTGGTGCCTCCTGCCTTTGATGTGCTGATAAAAGCTTGTGTTAGTTTAATGCCTCCACAGGGGGAGAGGCAGCAGGAGGGAAACCCTTCCCACACTCACATCGAAGGGCCTTTTGCACCCGCCGCAGTTTCATGGCCGTCCGATACGCCGAGAACTTGATGTTGTTCAAATCCGCTGCAATAACACAGGAAAAGGAGAATGAAACCACGGTGCAGCATCCTTATCTCCAGGGCAGGAAGCAGCAGTTGCAGTTCCCAGGCACCAGCCCCACCAGCAGAAACAGACTACATGCAGGAGGATGAGGAGCAGAGTCTGGCAGGGGGTCACTTTGGTTTTGGGGACCCTGTGCCAGAGGTGGGTGGGCGGCCTGGGGGGATCTCACATGCACCCCACGCTGCAAAAAGGTGGATACTACTTGAGTGGTTGTGTGACAGCCTCCTTACCCAGCGTCTGGTACAACTCTGTCATCTTTGGGTGGTCCCAGCATGTCGTCTGGGCCTGGTGGCTGGAAGAGAAACAGATGGAAATAAAGAGTCAAGCTGGCACTCAAGCAGCTGCCATGAGAGATTATGAAATGACCTGGCTGGTGCTGGGAGTGGAAACTGGGGCTGTTGCACCCCCCTGAGCACATTCCCCAGGACAGCAGCATGGAAGATGCCCACAGAAGATGCCTTCACTTGCTACCAGCTCCCTCCCTTTCCAGACAGCGTTCCCTCTCATCTGGGAACCTCTGTAAGCAGGGAAAGCCAGGCTCTGCCAGGCTGGGGGCAACACATCTCACTGGTTGTCAGTGCTTAGATCATTCTTCTCACTGCCCCCCACCCCTAACTGGTCCCCAATTCCTGTTCCCACCAGGCCAGAGAAGGCTGTGACTGGGAGCACACTCACTTGATGTAGTATGGCACTTTGTTGGGGGAAATGGCTCGTTCCCAGGGGACTTGGACAGAGGCTGCAAGGAGAAAGACGTGTCAGATCAACACCAAACACTCCTCCAAGCTGTTTCTGATGCCAGCCCAGCAGAACTGTGCCAACAGGTGGGTGCCTCTGAAGAGGCTCTGCCTTCCCAAATCACCAACTGGGGGTGTTGGTGCAGGCAAGGGGATGCTGCTCATAAGAAACACAAGACTGCTGGTCTTGTTAGAGACATCTTGTCTCTTGAGACAGGGGCTCTCTATCTGGCTGAGCTCGTAACTCAGGAACAGACACTTCCTGTTGCTTTTGATGATGCCTGAGGCAACACTGTGGACACCAGTGGGCAGAGCTCATAGCAGGTGGGATTTGGGTGCACACACACACAGCACTACTTGTCGTGGCCAGGCTCAGGCACCCAAAGCATCAGCTGTTTCCATTACTCCCACTCTGTGTCAGCTGCAGTATCTTGGGAAGATAAGGACACATCCCATAACAGTTACGTCCCACCCCGTGTTTGTTATCTAGAGGATGGAAGCCCTTTTATGGCCCTCGGTTATATTTTCCCTTTTCACAGGCAGCTTATCAATCCCTGCAACTGGAAAAGTCATTCCTTCTTTCAGATAGGAGTATGTGGTCTGCAGAGAAACACAGGCCAACAAATCCCACCGACATCTGGAGACCCTGCAGGGCTCAGCCTTTCCAAGGACAGGCTCTGGAGCACAACCTGCTGCCCATCCTTGGCAGGTCTGTCAGCCAGCAGCTCTGCTCTGTAGAAACAGCATCTCTCTGCCTCACCACATGAATGAAAACCACCTTAACAGGCACATTTTTAGCCTCCAAATGACTAACACGGGATATGGGGGACTGCCTTTTTCTGCCATCTGTTGTCTTGGCCACCCAGTCTCTGAGGCTGACACAGCCCCAGTATCACCTGGGAGGTGCTGCTGTGAGTGTCACACCTCTGTGCTCACGTCACGCCCTTGATCCCACCGGGTGAGGTAGCACAGTGCTAACATCGGGAGATGCCTCCTGCTTTGGTTCCTGTGTATCAGGCACCAGCCTGGGCCATTTTGCAGCCATATGTGTGGCCCTGGGCTCAGGAACAGGACTTTGCACCCAATTCTCCTGTGCCACAGCCCACACCACTGTGCAGAGGCAGCCTCAAGGCAGGAAGCCAGGAGGACCCGCTCACGTACAGGACAGGAAGTGCTGGGAGCCTGGTCCGAAGTCCCGGTGGGCATCTTGGAGCTGCTTCAGGCGTTCGTTTATGGAGGCCTGGAGAAGTGGACAGAATAATTCAATGGCAATCCATCAGGCAGCTCCTGAAGACCCATTCAGGAAGGCTTGTGGGTGGACTCAGACATGCCCCAGCACACAGGTCCTCTTCCTTCCTCTCCTAATTGGGTTTTGCATCCCCCAGTCTGCTGAGCCCTCTACACCTCCTCCCCCAGGGTGAGGCAGCACAGGGCACATCTCCATGTGCATGTACACATCACCTGCATCCACAGTTTCACAGACATCCAAGCAGCCACAGCTGGTACTGACACTTCCCAACTCCCTCCACCCATCAGACCCTGATTCTCCTGAGACAGCATTTTTTGTTCCTCCCATCGCCTTTTCCTGATCAAGACCTCTACAGATTTACCAGCTACTTTCCTCACACTGAACTGATCTCTCATCCGCTAGGAACACCAGCTGTAACATCCCTGCTATGCCAAGCCTTACTTTATCATCCTTGGAGCTCAGCAGTGGTGACTCTTCCCCACCATCCTCCCGCCCATGGTTTACTTGCAGTGCTTGGTGCTGTCTCCTTCCCACCTGCAGCTGTTTCCAGCGCGTGTTGATCTGCTCCAGGGTACGGGAATTCTCCATGCACAGGTGGACATCTGAGATGGCAAGCTGGTGTGCAAGATCATTGACCACTTTCACCCCATCCTTCATAGGGGAGAGCTCCTCTTTGAACAGCTGGAATCCCATGCCCAGGGAAACAGGCACAGAGCAGGGGAAGAAGGAAAAGAAGCAGGTGAGTGGTCACAACTTGGATCTGATTCCTCTGCTACAAGCTCAGGGTGGGCCAGTGGCTGCCAAGCCACTGCTGAGTAACCCTCCCACAGGATACCTTAGCAAGGGAAAAAAAAACACAGACCAAAACAACCAGGCTGCAGATTACTCAAATCTCCTGAGAAGTGGGATGGGGACAATGAATCATCTGTGCTGAGCCACTGTACCTGTGTAAGGCCATGACAAGGTACTCAGCACAGCCAGTTGCTCAGGACACTGTGGGCCAAAAATACCCTCACAAAGTGAGGGGGCTGTGGGAGGGAGGATTTGGCCCCTGAGATCCCAGGTAACCAGGCTGCATTGGACTGAGCAGTCCAGGAGGGCAGCACTGTCCTCCTGGGAAGCAGCATTTCATCACCTCTGGGACCAAGGCTGGAGCCTTCTCAGAGCCTAAAGTACCTTGGTTGACTGGATGTGCTCTGGCAGGGAGTCAATGAAGAGGTCCCCGATGGGCTCCCAGGTTTCACGCACGCTTTCAGCCTGGTCCAGGGTCGTGCTGAGCTCCTCCATGGCCCCTTTAATCTCGATCAGCTGCTCCAGCGTTCGCTCGATGTGGCGGTGCTGGTCCACACACCGGGCCGTGAGCTTCTCCCACAGCTCACTGGCCACGTTCGCCTGCTTCCAGACAAAGCGGCTGATGTTCTGGATCCGGTGCCGGGGAGAGACATCTGTGAGGGCAAAGCAGAAGGGGAACAGAGAGCAAAAATGAGACCCCAGCCCAGAGGAGAGCAGGGCAAGAGATGGAGGGAGGACAGGGAAGTGGAAGATTAGAAAATCCGGGGAAAACTGGAAAGAGGGAGGGAAAACAAATAATAATAGTATTATCTCTGCACTAGCTCCCCTAGGAATCCAGCCTGCCCACAGACTCGTGCCCACTGCTCCTCACAGGGAGAAGCCCTGCTGCCCTTTAAAACCCTGCCCCAGAGCACATCTGATGCTGTCTAATGAGCTTCTGCCTTCACCAGGGACAGTGACACTGCCCTGTGCCAGTCTGACCTTCAGCCAAAGGACTGGGAGCAGCCTGGGGCACGGTGGTGTGAGGCAGAGCACTGATGTGCCTCCTTGTGCCAGCCACCTGCACTCCACTCTTTCCATGCCAGCCTGGGAGGAGCTGTGCTATGAGAGAATGAGGAAGGGGGAGCTCCACAGACCTTTGCTTTCCAAAGTTGGTTCTTCTAATTCCTCAAATGGATGCTGGGAAAGGAAAGCCTGTGCTGACTCCAGGACAGAGTAAATATATGGTCCCCGAGACTTCACTTCTTCCATGAACGCCTGGAGAGCAGAGCACAGAGATGAGACAGCAGGCTGAGACAGAAAATTGTGCCCTGCTGCCCCCTTGCCAAAAGCAGCAGTTATTTATTCACCCCAGGGCCCAAATCACACTGGAGACACAGAAGTTAACAGTAAGAGAAATATTTTTGCTGTTCAGGGAAGGAATGATCCCCTACCAGAAGGTGGCCCCTGCAGAGGTTTGGCCTGCAGCTTTGCTGGAGTGGGGAGGCAGAACAGCCAGCCCAGAAGGGTGTGTTGAGCCAGGGCTGCACAAGGGGAACTGCTTTATTTATGGTGCTTTCACAGGCACTACTGGAGACACTCCTCACTCACGCAGTGAGAGCATGGCCACGCAAACAGTCCTTCCAGCAGCTGTTCAGCAACAGGTCCAGCTGCTGCAGGAGCAAGGAGAGGAACAGCAGGATGCCTCAAAGCAGCACATCTATCAGGGAAGACTTCAGAGGCACGCTGGTTTAAGATGTCCTCTCCTCCCCTCCAACTGCAGCTCCCACACCAGTGCTGTCTGTTAGATGGGCTATTTGAGCACCAGGGAAGTGGCTCCAGCAGGGATGAGGGGTAGCAACAATAAACAGTTCATTTTTGTTTTCAAGGTAAAAACAACTATAATCCAACAGCCACTGGCAGGGAGAAGAAAATTCTCTGATCATGGGAGCAGGAAAATCTGATCTGTCTGGGTTTACCCCAGTTTCAGGTATGATGAAAATGTGTTACTGCAGGAATCACTCGTGTCCCAACCACCGGATTGCCCTTAGACCAACCAGCTTTCTCAAGCCCCAGGATCCCAAAAGCAGAGGCCAGTGAGAGGCAATTCCCTCCAGTCACCCTCATCCCATCCCAGCAGAGAACAGTGGCAGGGGAGGTGCAAGGGGACGTACCGCGTGCGTCTCCTTCTCCTGCTGCACCAGGAGGACGTCGCCCCGCAGGGGCAGCTGTGCTGAGAGCTCCTCATCCTTCTGCCCCAGCCAGTCTATGATCTCCTGGAGAGGCACCTGCAGCTTCCCACTGTGGTCAGAAAAGGCCTCCAGCCGAGCCCTGGCAGGAGAGCAAGGACAGTGAGTTGGCAGTCAGACAGGCAGGAGAGGAGCAGGTTCCCTGGAGAGGGGAGGCACAGCACCATGGTGGGGTGGGGACACCCAGGACCCCACCAGTGAGTGTCAGCACACCTTAACACGGGCTGTGCATGACCCTCAGGCAGCACAGATGTTACACTGCCAGGTGGGGTGAAGCATGGAGGCACTGGGGAGAGGAAACCCTGAAGCTGTTCCTCACTCTGGAGCCCAGAGCAGAGGACAGAGTCACTCTGTGTTCGCCTGTGGGTCAGAACTGTGCTCTGGCTAGCACGGGGGGCTTGGGTTGGCATTTACATGTCTGGGCAGCTTCCAGGAGCCTTGGATTAAGGCAGGACACAATTAACACGCCCCAGTTAAGCTCTCTGTCATGCTGGCTGTGGAGCTGCAACCTCTGACAGTCTGGAAGGCATGTTCCCCTCAGTGGAAGTGCAAAGGGCTGCCGGCAAAGGGACAAGTGTGTGGAAGCAAAGCTGTGGGGCAAAAAAAGACCAGCTGCAGAGATGGCAGGGGATAGAGGGAGCAGCAGAAAGCAGGGAGAAGTGAAGGAGGGGAGGGAGGAGAGGACAGGATGGATGGAAATGGAGGGGATGCTTTTCAGCATAAGGAGAAATATTCAGAAGTCTGTGGACAGGAGGGAGAACTGAGCCAAGGTCACTGTGAATTCATGTGGCTCATCAAGCGAAAAAGTTCCAAAGCCTCCTGACAAGCCCAAGCAGCAGGCAAGGCTGGAAGGCCAGGCTTGCTCCAGGCAGGGATTCTTACCGAAGGCTGTGGGATTTTTTTTTTATCTCGTTCCAGCAAAGATTCATCTCCAGAGGGGCCTGGGGCCCGGCAGCACTGCTTGGAGCCCGGGGAGTTACACACGAAGGTCCTGCACCATCCTGCGAGGCTTCAACCTGGGCAGAAACAGAACCATGCTGCATCCAGACATCACTGCCCAGGGCTTTGGGCACCTGCCTGGGGGCACCTACCCCCCTCTGTCCTGACCCTGACTCATTTTTCAACTCACAAAGGGGTTGCCCTGCTCCTTGAGTGGTCTCTCAGCAGCTCTCAGGAAGCCCATGGTTGTGCCTGGAGGAAGGATGCACTGCCAGCTCCAGCAGAACTAAGAGCAAAGGTTGAAGGAAGGGCTTACTGCACATCTCCTGCTCTCCTCAGTTATCCAGCAATGAGCTTAGCTCACTGCTAGCTGTTAAATCAGAGCTGGTCCTTATGTGTCACAGTCCCTGCAGGGCTAATGATGATTTTTTCCATGCTATACAGGGCTTCTGTGCTTCGAGAGGAGACTGGTCCTTCTGTTCCTAAGGAGCAAGGGGATCTGCCAACCTCCTTTATGTCATCCCCAATACTGGGAGTTGCCACCTGCTCCTCTACAGAAGCTCAAGGATATTCCCTGCCTGCACAGCAAATCTGGGAAGCTGTTTCTCCTCCACAGACTGCTTCTCCTCTGCACCTCTCCAGAGGGAACAGTAGTGGGAAGGGTGCTCCAAAAAGCCATGGAGAAGGTGATAGCAAATCCTAATCCAGTCACTCAAAGGAAGCACACTTTGCACTGCGCCACTCAGCTGGGAAAATGGGCTGCTGATCCCTGGACAACAAATCCTCGGTGGAATCCTCCCCTAAGCCTTGAGTGCTGTGCCCTATCCCTGCTCACAGTGGCAGTGAAGACGCAGTTGCACTTGCTGGTGATGATACACACCAGCAGGACTGGAAGCACCTCACATAGGACTCAGTGAGTGAGAGAGGGTTTTCTCCAAAAAACATCATTCCCTGTGCAAAACACATGGACACATTTCCACAAGTGAGACAACGATGGGTTCTGTCGGAGAAACGGCAGCGTTTCGATCGAATGCTACTTCGATATTGGAGTTCATTTGTGATAATCAGCCCCAGGTGGTTAATCAGCCATAATTAATTGTGTTAGCGCTTTCTAAACAGAGCATACAACAGGAACTCCTTTGCCAGACAAGGGCAGCTGCCTCTGGGGGAAAGCAGCAGCTCTTCCAAGGGGAATGTGTAGCTACTTGTCAGTTGTCCTGTCCGAGGGCTCATAGAGGTGTCGAGAGGAGAGATCCAGCCAAGCCGAGGAAAACAAGGGGCAGAACTAAAATCACCAGACAAGGAATTTGGCTGCACAGCTAAAAATACCCCCTCCACACCAGTTCTCAGAGAGAAATCAAATGATTGCCAGGACTGGTGCTAAGTTTGATTCATCTAAAAACATCTAACAGGCTGTTCTCTGCCTCCCCATCCTGCCACTCTAGGAGCACCAAGAAAACAGAGAAAACCATCACCCACAGAGTTCACAGGATTCTTGGGGCCATGAATAATAATCCACTCAAGCTAAAACTGCTGCTTGCACATAGAAAAATCAATACTCTGCATGTGCAGATCCTCACGGCACTGAAGTAGGTCAGTCCCACAGCAGTGCCAGGGAATGCTCCAGCCCTCCCCTCTATCCCAGGAGATACCAAAGGAGGGGAGCAGCTCTACCCAGGTGTGAGGGCAACTGCAACACAGCTGTGCAGATCACACAGTCCTTCCAGCTTTGTTTAAGAAATTAAAAGCCCACCAAGCCTGTGACTCACAGACCAAGCCCAGCAGATAAGCCCATGGCAGTGACCAAGCAGAGTGCAGGTGCTGAACATCTGCTTTCCCAGGACAAAGCCCAGTACGGCACAATACAGTGCTTGCCCTCTGAGCATCCCCTAAGCACCCTTTCCCCAGAGCCCCAGCAGCAGCAGCAGCCTGGACCCACATTCCCCCTCCACCCCTGAAGAACTTTATTTTCGGGCGCAGAACACTCACGCAGGCTCTGGCAAGTGCATCTACCTGTGCTCAGCCACAGATCCGCTGCAGGGCCCCCCAGCTTCTCCAAAGGAACCAGCATTGCCCCCCAGCTTCTCCAAAGGAACCAGCATTGCCCTCCAGCCCTCCGGGTGCCACAGGCAGCACCCAGGAGGGCAGCAGGGAAGCACTGGATGCCCAGCAGAGCAGGATGCCCCGAGCACTGACCCCCCAGGAATGTGCAGGGGGGCGGCAGTGCCTCACAGCCAGCCTCAATCCCAGCTTTGTCCAGTGGCATTCCAGCAGCCTCCAACCTGCCTTAACCTCGTGGCTGCCCTTAAAGCACAAAGGGGGCAGAGATCTGCCCGCTATAGGGCAACCCCCCCGTGGGAAATCAGGTGTGTGCAGAGTCACTGGTGCCAGCACTGGGGAACAACCCCCTCTGCAAGGGCATGGGCTGGGATGGGGTGACCAGCAGAGACTTTACCCTCAGATGCCGGAGCACGTGCAGAGCACACAGGACTGTTTGCCAGGAAAGAGATTTATCCAGGAAATGGTCCCAGCAAGCTTTGGTTATCCAGAAGGTAAAGAGTCACGTTCTTGAGACCTAATCCCACAAAACAAAAGATGCCCTCCTTGTCCCCCACATGCTCCAGGACAAAGATGCCCCCCCCCCTCATGCCCCAGCACAGTGATGGGTGCCAGCACAGATGTTCCTGCCAGTCTGGACTGGGTGCAAATAGTTTCTTTTTGCCAGAAGGCTCTGGGCTGGCTTCCTATATCCCCCACAGTCCTGCTGCCCAGAATTGTTTCCATGCTCTCTTCCACCTACAAGGAGGGAAAGAAAAGCTCCCTGTATCTCTCCCTCTCTTCCCCTCCTTCCCTGCCTGCACATCTGAGTGCTGCTGTCCCTCTCTCCAGGACCAGCACAGCACCTCCTCTCTCCTCTCACCACCTCTCAGGCCCAACAGATGCAAGACCAGCTCCCAGACAGAGGAGGGGGCTTCGTTTGCTCTTTATTAACCACTCATGCACTGGCTGGGCAGCAGCACCATAACAGCCACCCTGGAGCCAATAAGCCCTGACTCAGTTACCAAGACACTGCCCCACTGCCTCATTCTTGCATCCTGGAGCCTCTCCAGAGACAGTTCTGCCTTCTTCCCTCAGATCCAGGCTCTCTGGGGCAGGATGGGGCCAGGCTGATGGTCACCACAGCAGGGAGGAGCCGCAGCATCAGCCTTTGCTTTCCATGTTTGAAGCACAATGAAACAGGAAAAGGCAAAGCTGGGACCTCATTTGTCCTGGGAAGAACACTGCCAGCACCCAAGGGAAACTTTGGCACTGTCCATCAGTCTCCAGTCAGCTGAGAGATACCCTGGGGCCAACAGCTACAGGTAAAGTGGGAGCTGTGCTCTGGCAGAGCTGAGGCAGCATTTCCCCACTCTAAAGGTGCTAAACCAGCTCATGACAGCTCAGTGCAGAGCACAGGCAGCTCTGCAGACAGTTGCCAGCACATCTTTCTGTTCTTCACTCCTGCCATTTGCCCAGGGATCCCCAGAGACCTTCCTTCCCTCAGGTGAGAGGGACAGAGACCCTGTCGGCTCAGAGACCCTGGGGAAGGAGGAGGGAAACCAACAGTGGGAGCACACTCTCTGTTCCTCAAGATAACTAGACTGGAAAGAGGTCAGACTCCTCCTCTGCCTTACAGCATTCACCAAGGGCTCATTTCCAGCCTCTTCTCTGCAACCAGGAAGGTTAGAAATCTGCATTTTCAGCCAAAGCTGACATTCTTCCAAGTTTCCAGGAAAAAAACCAACCAAATACGTAAGAGCTGTTAACAGCAGCCTCTCGCTCTTTATTTTGGAAGAAGCTTGAAATGCAGCTCTGCAGGTTGTCCCTCTTCCTCTGCTTTGGGCAGCACTTCACAGCTGGAACGCTCAAGGAGAGCTCACGCTCCCGTTAAGTGCAAGCCCCCGGGAGGCTGGGGCTGACAGCTTTCCCTGCCACAGGAACAGAGGCCCTGGTGTGCCCCACACAAACTTGCAGCCGTGAGAAAGGCTCCCAGAGCCAGCTCTTACCTGAGACAGCGGGGGGGCAGTGCTGCTGTGCTGCGCCTGGCCTGGGACGTGCCACTCAGGACACCGTGGGAGGACATAGAGCCATTCCTGCATCACCAGGGGCTGCATCAGAACTGATGTTCATGGGGGTGGAGGCAACTCTGGGCACGAGCACCTGAAAAGCAGCATTAGAGTCCCTGGGTCAGCTTGCACCTCCTCGTGGAGCTGAGCCCCTTCCCAGCTGCCTGGAGCGCTGCTTTTGTGGCAGCTGGAGACTAAAAGGAAGCAATTTTTTATTTAATATACTTCTCCTAATGTTGCAATATTATTTCACCTAAATGTCCAACTCTTTTTTTTTTTGCACCTGATTATGCAATTTGCTGTATTGATACTCTGTTAGTAAGCCCCACAGAATATTATGCATTTTTAAAAAGGGTTGGATTTTTTGAACTACACAAGATGTCTATAGTTTCAGAAAAGGTGGAAGAGAGGATCTCACTGTTATTACCTCTCTTCTAGTTTTGGTTGGGTTAGAGTTAATTTTCTCCCTAGTGGGTGGTACAGTGCTATGGTTTTTAATCCCAGACAACAAATTATGTTCAGATATAATAGACATATCCCCATAATAGACAATATTCCCAAACATATTATTTTTTCTTTTATGTTCAGAAGGCAAATTGCCTAGACACTCAGCCTCATGCATCTCATACACACATCTCAGACTATCAGCTACATGTCCTTATGAGATTTTACTCATTACAAGTTCTAAAATTCCCTTTTTTGTTATGTCCATTTTTTTGAATGGTATGACCTGCAAAGCCAGTTAGCAGTGGCCCCTTGACTATTCTGTAGATTGAAAATACAACCTCTGGTCACAACGCTGCTGGTTTTTGTTGTTTGGACTCTGAATAAAATAAGTTAAAATAGTGATTTATCTCACTGCCAGCATCATCTCAGCTCTACAGAAAGCCATAAGAAGCAAAGCTCAGAGAAGGCAGTATTTACCTGAATCTGACATTCCTGCAACTGGAGCACAATCCCAGAACTCTACCTTCGACCAGTGGCAGCACCATGAGAGGAGCTGAGCACCAGCATTTTCCCAGCTGGATGGAGACCTCACATACAAAATCTGTGAACACCACACAGGGTGTTCACCCAGCCCAGACTCAGCACATGGTCAGATGAGCAAATCAAGAGTGATCAAAACTGCCTGTGATGGGTCCTCAGTGCTGTGCTGCCTCCTGTCCAACCCACTGCCTAACTCAGTGATTGCTTTCCTGCTTCTAGAAGGTAACAATCCCCTGCCCCAGCAGCCAGACCTCATGTCCAAGTGGAGATGAGGTGGCTTCCAGGCACAGACAGAACACTGATGGAAGGAGGTTGTTGGGTCCTTCACACCCAGCTCAGTTGGACAGCTGAGAATCTTCCTGCTTGGCCCTGCAGGGCAGGAGCAGGCAGCACATCCTGCACTGCCAGCAATCCCACTGGACAGACAGGTGAGGAGAAAGCCCTCCAGCCCTGGCACACACTGCCCATCTCTCACACTTTCACATCCCTCACTCTTCCTGCCTGAGCTTTCACTGCCTCTCTCCCCTCCATTACACACATTAAAAGAACAGATTATCCTGTTATGATTTTTTTTTAATCTCTTAGCAGTTTTTTACAGCCATAATTCTCTCTCTTTCCAGCAGAACAGCTTGTGCTGAGCTCTCCAACATGCCAGCAATCCAAGGTCTTGTCCTCTCTCCCTCCCGCCCATTTGCACCAGTAAACGCTACAGGCTGTGCATCACAACACCCTCACCCAGCTCCTTTCCTCATGCAGGCAGGGGATTATGAGGACACATTAATAATTGCAAAACCCAGGGTCTTCAAAGCCCCCCAGCCCCTTGGGGCAAATTCACCTCATTCAACTCCAAGGGTTTAGTGGGTGATTTCTGCCAGCAGGTAACACCACACCCTGTTCCTCCAGTGCTTGTGCTATATGGGCTCTGTTCCTCTAAATGACCTCTGGGTGACAGTCAGCATAGCAGAGACGCAATTTTCAAGGCGTGAAAAGTTATTTTGCCTCAAAGCCTAACACAGGAATGCCTTTGAGCTCTTCCCCACGACTGGGAAATCCATGGCTTTTGCCAGTGAGGTTCTGTGTCATCACATTGCAGGTGCCATCCTGAGGCCTCAGTTCTTCTGTGGCCCATTGCAATGAAGTTGCAGTGATGGTAATGTTTCAGCTGCTCTTTGCCACTCTGCAATAACAAAGACAAAGCCCAGAGGTGGAGAACCCACAGTAATGTGGAACTAACTGACCTGCACAGCAGCCAGCACAAAGGAGGACATTTAGTGGGAGAGAGAGACAACCAGACAGAGAGGCACATCTGCAAGCAAACCAGCAGCTTCATACAACCCCTTGCCAAATTCCCTGCTGTTACAGGAACCAGGAGAGCAGAAATGCTCTTGATCTGCTCTGATTTTCTGTCAAGACACAAAACAGCTTCAAATCTTGCACTTCTGCTCTAGTGCTGCACTATAGCACTGTGTCTGGGCACTGCAGCACGTGGAGCAGATATTTTGTGGGTGCTTCCTGGCTAAATGCCTATTGCTGATGCCTATATCTGTCAAGAACCACACCTGTGACCCACTTGGCCTCCCCCTCACCCCCATTCACCCTCTGCACTCTGCTTTAGGTTGGTGCTGGAGACCCCAGCACACGACAGCCAAGGGACATCAATCAAAACAGGCGTTGACAACTAAAACTATCGTCCTATTGTAGCCTTGTACAAGCCTCTACTTGAAGAGGAGTTGGAAATCCTCCTTCAGAGGACTCAGGTCAGGCTGTCCAGTTATAAAGCAAGGTTGGTCTCCTGGACACATTTCTGTGCAAGAAGAACAAACATCAAGGCCCAGGTAAGCAGAAGCAGGTGAGAATTTCCACAGGAGGACACTGCAAGAAGCAGTTATAGAGTCGCCACGGGGCAGGCACTGGTGCACTGCACTCACATAGTGGAGAGGGCAAGGAGTGAAACCTTTTCCACTGGTGTGTCTCACCTGACCCTCACTGGAGGATCCTTACCCAAAGGTGGTCAGGTTGGTCCTCAGAAGGATCAGGTGCAGCCTCATTATATGATACTCTTTTGCATCCTCCCACATTAAAAGCACCCAACACTTGCCTCTGCTCTCAGCCCACCTTGAGAAATGAAGCATTAGATGTTTCACAGTGCTGTGTTAGGGCTTCCAAACATTTTAGTAACCAAGCCACCACTATTTAGCCTAGCTGAGACCATGATCCTTTAGTTGAAAAATAAGAAAGCCCAAAATCCTGACACTGCATTTCAACAATTGAATGCTTGGGCACTAGAGGTATTAAAACCAAAATAATTGCCTTTTTCCTCTTCCTGCAGGAACTGTACCTGTTACAAATTCAGCACTGGAGAGCTTGCCTCACTCCCTGCTTTACAGGCAGTCTGGCAAAGGCAGCTGGAATGGCCTTTGCTCAGCCAGTTCTGCTTCAGCTCTACCACACAACTCACTGCTCTGCTCAGGGATCTCTGTTCCCTTCCTGCTTTACAGCAGCCCTGGCTGGCTGGAGAGGCTGTGTCCCGTCTCCTGCAGCATCTCCTCTCCATCCCAGCCCACAGGAAGGTGACAGCCTGCCACTGGTGCATGTGCTGCACAGTCTAATTCTGCAATTTTGCTGCGTTTGTTTAAAATCCTCCTGACACAAACCCATATCCAAACTCTCCCAAACATCAGGGGAATTCACACTGCAGCTTAAGGTAACCCCAGGATTAGGAACCTGACACAGAAGGTAGAGTCTAATGTCAGATGTTGAATTTCTGGCTCTCTACTACATTTAACAGCAGCAAATACAGCATATAAGTCAAGAGGTCTCTTGATCACCAGGCTTATGCTTTGAATTGCTAATTTCCTCCAAAACATTCTTTCCGGGCAGAAACTTTCCACTTCAGATCTTGGCCTATAAGGAAAAAAATATGGGAAAATTTTGAGGCAAGGCAGCTCAGCCTTTATCCCATGAGGGGGATGGAAATACAAACATATTCCCTGCTGCTGGAAATGTTAATGATTTTGTTGTTGTTTAACTTACTGTACAAGAGAAGTAATAACATTTCAGCTCAGCATGCTCAGTGTCCTTTAAGGGGGAAGGTGGGAGGCTTGTGGATATTTCAGAGTTCAGCTCCCGTGTGGATGCTAACAAAGGGAGCATTCCCAGGCTGTCAGACAGCAGGACTCCCTGGACTGCCTAATAGCACATCCTGTTTCAGCAAAAGTTGTTTTTCTGCACATGTAAGTAAATAGTTTAAGCCTGAGATCAAGGGCCAGACGACCTACTTCCCAAGGCCCCACTGGTCAGGGTTTGGTGAGAGAGAAGGAAGAGAAATCTTTCTCCCACTGGGACCAATGTACAAACAACACAACTTCCTCTTAGAGTGTGGGTCCTTAATTTCCATCTCTTTACAACCAGGAATAGATACCCAAACACCCTCCCCCAAAAAAAAAAAAAATCCCCAAATTCTCCTGGTTCTTACGTGCTCCTGTGTACAACAAAAGGGGAAACAGACTATCAGCTGTCTTTCACATAGCCAGGCATTTTCAACCCCATCATCCAAGGGCTAAAAATCCCAGGTGCCAAAGAACCTAGTCCCCTTTATTAATTAGAATGAAGGGTCCTTGGATTAATCACCTGTCCTTAAGAAGTAGCATAAAATCTTTGCTGTACCTGGTAGTGAGTGGCACAAAAGATGTCTTAATCACTGAGGGTGGGTGAAGTGGGGACTGTCCCACCTAATGAGCTGCTTTCTTAAGTGGCCACTTAGCCTTTTAACTCATAGCCAAAATGTTATTTTAATTCAAGGGATAAGCAGGTGCCACATGTCTTAATAAAGAAGCAGCATCTCTTCTGCTGGCTCAGTCACTCTCCATCTTCCCAAGCAACAGAACGTGCACGTTCACACAAAATCTCAAGCTGAAAAATTTCACCAGTTCATTTTGCACTGGGAAACTGTGATGATGATGTCTCCACCTAACCAGGTGAGTGTGGGTGTATGCCCACAACACAGCCATGCAGAACCGACTACCCCTCTCTCTGCTTAAAAATATCTTATGGGAATTTATTTAGGAAGACTGAAATCTAAATTTCTTTCACACATCATTTCAGAGTCCCAGCTGGGTTTTAAGTTGCTCTCTCCAAAACTCACTTTTCCTAGGAATTCTTCCCATCTCTTCTCCTCCTTTGATTAAAGGATAATGACTCGAGCACCCAGAGGACCCAGCTGTGAGCCAACAGCCCTGTTGTACTGGTGAAAAAAATTGTCGACTGACCTGACAGACAAAGGGAGCAGGAAAAGGGGAAGGAGCAACCTCACAAAAGGGATGGGGAGGGGGCAAAAACTTGCCTAATGATTGAAAGAAGGTTGCACCAGCCGTAAAAACTGAAAACACTTCTTCAGAAACTTGGCTCCTGTAGCCCTGAAACCTGCCAACTTACACCCACTAAAAATCTCAAGTCTTGTCTTTCTCCTCTAAGCGCCTGAACTTTCCCTTCCCTGCTGTTGGAGGCAGGAACCAAGACTTGCTGCACTGTGAAAAGCACAGCCCCCATTGCCACACTGTGTCACTGATCAGCAACAGTGGGAAGAGCACACTCCCCGCTCGGGGATGGCTCAGGTGATGCTGCACTGGCTTCTGCCTTCCCTGGCACTTTGTTTCTCATTCTCAGTATAAAACCGGGACCAATTTCTCTAAATTGAATATTACACCTTTCCCCCAGGGTTGTCTTTATCATAAACTCCCAGTCGAAGCACCAGGTTCTCTGGCCTTCTGAGGCCATGAATTTTATGAGCAGGTTGTATGCCCCATGAAATCACATTTCCTTTCCCTGCTTGAGATGTATCAGTGACCTTATTCTCGTGCTAAGGGAAACAACAGAGGGAAATGGGATGGAGCTATTTTGTCTCAATTCTGAAAAGATCAGTTTCACCTTTATACACCTGTGAAAATGAGGGGGTTTAAGACTGAACATTTTCTGGTCAGTATGTCTTGCTTCATGAGACTTAAAATTCCTTTTTTATGCTTTTATTATGGGCATGCAGGCTAAAGTGGAAGCCTTGAATACATTTCTCAAAATGTGATTATATTCAGAAATTCACCGTATGTCTCCAGAACTCAGGGCTTTTGTTTGAACCTGTTCATTTAATCCCTTCCCTATCTCACTTTGTTTAGTTTTGCAAAGAGCCACTCCAGCCTGAGCCCCCATTCACAGTTACAGTCCTGGCCAATTTTAGTGAGCAGCATTGATCTACCTCAAGTATTAACACAGAGACAAGGTCCTCTTCTCTTCTCAGCTGACAAAGAGGACCTGAACAGAGCATCACACCACAGCACCCACTCCAACACCTTCCCATCCCAGCACTCCAGGCACCCACGTTCCCGGGCACAGTGCTGCAAAATGAGATAGTTTGAAATTGCCTGGCTACAGTCTAGTCCCTGTCCAGAGTGCCATCTCCAGAGCCCTGCCTGGACAACTCCCACAGCAGCAGAGAAGGCAGGTTTCAGCACGGGGAACTGGCAGGAGAGGATGTGAGATGGCACCAGAGCCATGGCAGGCACAGGAGCTACACACAAGTGCCAGGAAAACAGGAACCCTCCTGGCACAACTGAACCTGGTAGCTGGGACCTCACACAGCTTCCTCAACAAGGGTACTCTGGTCAGACAGGAAAGGCCATTACAGAGAATAATCAAACAATAACTCTCAGGGGTCCAGACAGGTCGGTGACAGCCGCAGGAAGGAAGGTGAGGAGGACCTTGGATTAGGGCAGAAGGAAAACGGACTGACAAAAATTTGACTCGACTTTTTTTTTTCCCCGAAACTAAAAACCAAAATCCAAACAAGCTTTGGTTTCTCCCAGAGACAGAGCAGCATTTAGAAGTGTGGGAGTAATTGCTCCACACCCCTGTCACTGCTCATGGGCAGTCTCAGCGTTGAAACCCCACAAACACAACGCTGCCAGTTCCACCAGCTGGGATGCTGTGCCAGAGGGAAGACTGAAGGGAACAGGCTGGACTGGGGACCCATAATAATCTGTGGCACTAAGTCTTGACAAACCACAGCCCAGGCTACCCTGTCTGGCATGGAGAGGGAGGCAGAGTGCTGAGCCCTGGGGAGCAAGAAAGGTCCCGTGCTTCCTGCAGGCAGTTCTGCAGTCGGTCAGGGCTGCCTGCATCAAAGGGACAGTCAGTGGTGGCAAGAGAAGACCTTGAGAGGGGAGGAGGAGGAACAACGAGTGAAAGGGAGTGGGGAGAAGCTGGGGGAGGGGAGGGTGGACACATAAAGGAGCAAGGCTGGACTGTGTAAGGTAATGAATGAAAAGGGCAGAGCTGGGACTATAGTCTGATCCTTGCCTACTACTCTAGAAATATTTGGATCCCTGCCTTGTCCTGCTGTCTAACCCTCCCAAGAAGATGCTGGAAGGCCACCATGCACCCTGCCTAGAGCAGTCCTTCAGCTCAGGCGGAAACACTGCCAGGGTAAATAAGCCTTCAGTGTGCAGAGCACCAAAGCCGGTGAAGCCGGGATGCCGGCTACTATTGTTTGCCCTGGGAATCCGCATCTCTAACTGGTCTTCAGTTTCTCCCTTGTGGAAATGGTCTTGGCCACCTCTCTTGCTCCCACCCTGACACCCTTCTCTTCTTCTCTACAAGTTTCCTCACCCGCACAGGCATGGGCAGTGTTGCTGTGATGGGATCTACACACGCGCACACGCCCAAGGAGCGTATTTCCGAGGTTAACCATCTGTCCATATTTTCCCCCTTTTCCAGCCCAGCCAGGGTCTGAGCGCGAAACAAATTTTTGTCATGGCCTACCTTCCGAGTCCACCAGGTCTGAGGCGCAGGGGCAGCGGCCACCGGGCTTCGGGAGCGGGGAGAGGGGCTGTCTGTGTGAATCAGCAGAGGAGCCCCGGTGACAGGGATTCATGCTGAGGCTGAGCACTGCCGCACGCGCCTGCCTCTCCTCCTCCACCGCCCCGGCTGCTGTGTTGCTATGCAATCACATCACCAGGAACAGCATCTCCCCGAGCCTCCGAAGAGATACCCTTGACTCGGCAAAACACGGGAGGAACAAGGACGATCCCACCAAGTGCCCGGCCCTTTGGAGATCTCGGCCAGCAATCGATCCGGAGGGAGGGGAGGGAGAAGAGTGGGGATGGAAAGACAGACACGCACGGGAGGAGGAGACAAAATACACATGGAGAGGGAGAAAGAAAAGGGAGGAGGGGAGATGAGGAGATGTACGAACGCAAAAAGCGCTGTGGTCTGACCTCTGGAGAGCTGACACGGGCTGCCGGGCTCAGACACGCTGCCCGCTGCTTGCCGACGTCTCCCACCGCCTCCCAGGGCTGGCAGCTCTCATTTTAGGTTGGATGTGGCCCTGCCTGTGCTGGAAAATGCCAGACACATTCACCTCCTTTTTTAACCACAATTTGGGTATCTGGCATAAGATTTAATAACTTAAAAATAGCCCATTTCAAAAATCAAAGTTAGAGAGGGAAAAAAATAGCATAACCACTTCATTTTATGCTTCCTATTCTTCTTAGAAAAGAAAAATAAGTAAAGGAAGAGACGATTCTCCAAGCTGGGGTGGGGAGATTTTTTAAATGTCAGGGTATCTTGTCTCAGCTCACAAGACACAGAAGTACTTGAGCTGCCAAATTGGCTGAGGACACAAGCAGACACAATGTTGGGATTTTGGTTCATAGATAACAGTTTATAGTTCTTCAGATCATTCCACCCAAGGATTTCAAGCTACTCAAATTGCCACTGATGTTATTCTCATATAACACAAGAAGAAACAGAATTAAATTACTTGGTTAGAAAGAGAATTCCAACCTGATGCTAGCCTTGTGTTTTAACCACTAGACTTTCTCAGCCTCTCCATGGGAAAATTAAAACTTAGGAAACACTATTTTCCTGATCCTTGTCAGAAAAACCTTTAATGAGCCTTAGTGCTTTTTTCCCCAGAGTTGACAGATTAAGGTTGTTAATTTTCTACTCATACATTCATGTTAAACAGAAATATCAGAGCTGTTTATGAACGTTGTCCATTTTCCATTCCCCACCTCAGGTGGACCCCAAAATGCAGGTTCACTTGGCTTATTCAGACCCAGCAAATGGACATGTAACAGCTTCACAATCCCACTACACTCCTGAAAATCACTTCTGGCCAAGCCACCTCTCTCTCAGCTGTGGAAATCACAACTGGCAAACTCTTTGCAGAGCCACAAGGCTTCCCATGGGCTGGGGAACAGTGGTCAGGAAACGCTGCTGCACAGAGTGACTGTGCCCAACCTGCCTCAGTCACCCAGTGCTGTGCCCAGCGTGGTGTGGGGGGCACTACCCTTGAGCCAGTTTTGGCACCCTAAGAGCAAAACTTTCTGATGCCACACCATTGCTGGGAGGTGGATGTGAACGGACCAAAAAGCTTTTCTAGGTCACCAACTGAAACCTGGAGAAGGTAGTAAAAATATAGTTGGTCTTCAGTAAAATACATTTGAAAGAGTCCTCAAAAAAACAGTGAGCTCCTCTTGATGGGACCAGCTGGAACCTGCAGCAGGTGTGTGGCTGACCCTGAGGAACTTCTTCCTTCATCCTGGGTAGGTGAAGTCAGGAGCAGAGCCCATCAGCACACAGTGAGGCAAGATGCACAGAGAACTCATGTAACTACACTGAAAGGAGATTTTTAAATAGCAACCTCTTTATAGTTGGTCCTGAAAGGAGCAACACTGAATACTTCAAGTACCAACCCAAAAATATGTACCCACTCCACACACCTTCTGCTTTTAAAAGCCATTTCAATAGCTGCTGCTTCCACAACAGCTGTACTGATGCAACAAAACTCAGTCTGAAAAGCTGTATTTAGACCAAAAAAATAGATATGGATAGGAAGACAAAAATGAGCAGAGACTCTGCTGGGCTATTTTTGTTCATACATACAAACACACAAATAATAAGTCCTGGGTTAAGTAAGGAGAGCAAGGGGGAAAATAACAGAGCAATGGAAGGGCTATCCAGGCAACTCCAAAGACACCATTCTCCAGAGAGACACGGCCAAATCCAGTGGCAGGATGTATCTGTCACCATCAACATCTAAAAGGGACATGACAACATGGATAAACATATCAAGCCAAGTTGCACATGCACACAAGACAGACATCAGCACAGAGGCATTAACAGACAGCATGAACCACAAAACCAAGGTGCTTTGCAGTACATGCATCCTAAATTATTGATGGTTTAAGGATAGCAAAATGCAGCAGGAAAAAACCAAAATCTCTTGTGTCAGTTTAGTTTAAATTGTGAGACAAACCAGAATCTCTGGTGAGAGAGCTGCTTCTATGGCTGGGAACGCCCTCCCAGGTCCCCCCGTACTGTTCTAAGGATATAACTAGGGCATAAGGATATAACTAGGAATTCAGAACTCTAAGGGAATCAGGGAGACAAACTCAGATTTGTCCTAATCACAGTTTTCACATAAACACTACAACTTTTTTAAGTGTATGAGAAGGTTTTTGAGATGAGATGCTAAATTTGGTGTGCTTTGGGTTCTGAAGAGAGCTTAATCCTAAAAAGTCTCCCAAGGAACTCCAAGAGCCCAGCTTCCGAAAGATACAGTGGTACCTATCACATACCTTTGCCTAACAAAACATTTCAGACGTTTTATGTTTTATTAAATGGTAAATATGTACCTTTTTAGGATGTTCCCCATCAGGGACATCTCTATATGCACCATGCTAAACACAGTATACAAACATAAAAACATAAACCAGTGTATCAACACAAAAATTAAAGCCAAGTTTTATAAGGCACGAACATGAAAGTGACCTATATACATATATATACTGACAGTGGTTTTAGTTTGAAAATTTTAAAAAGCTAGAAGTAAGGGCTGTCTCTGGTCTCACCGTAAGGTCTCTACTTCATTCTTTATATGCAAAGTCATTATTAATCACTTGTAAGCTGGAACGTCCATAACACTAAATATTTTGCAACACCAACCAATAAAAACATTAACTAAAATTCTGGCATTCCCATTTTCAACACAACACCTCAGGTTTCAATACAATTAAAGGCTATTACTTTTACTTTTTTGCTTCCCATAAGTTCCCACCAATTAACTTTCTCTTCTAAAAGTCCTTGTCACAGGGAATTGGTTCCCAAAATGCACACTCTCTCTTCCCTCCTTTGAAACATCTCCTGAAACAGAAGGATCACCTTCTCTCTTGTACAGAAGAGGAAATGCTGTTACCATCCCTTGGAAACTTTGCTACATTCTTCCCCTTTCTGAGTAAAGCTCAGATTTACCAATTTATCCCAATAGAAGTATTTTAGAGGATGATGCTTTGCCCAGGAACACAGAATGTAGACTGGGCAAGGTAGATTACAATTTACCAGTGTGGAATAAGTTCTCAAAAATGCCTCCTATGGAGCACTGCCAGGAACACACACGGGGAATGCAAAGTGAAGAAAGGCTTCAGGGAGCAGGAGGCAGCAGCAGCAAGGAAGGCAGTAGGTCAGAGCACCATCACAGAACTGTATCCAACTGATTTTTGCCTCGCACAGAGCACAGCAGCATTTTGTCAAGGGACCTCTGATGAAGAACCCACCTGGCATTCCCAACAGAGAAGCAGGTGGAGCCTTACAGATTAATTCCTGAACTAGTGCTGGAGAAGCTGTTGGAGGTTGTGAAATTCCTGCATGCAGAAAGAAAGTCATTGATATCCTAACAGCCTCCAAACCCCAAACGCCTACACCAAAGAAAAGAGTTAAACATTGACTAAGAATATATATGGAAGCAAATCCTTGCTAAAAGGAGAATATAGGAAGAGACCAAAAGGAAGAACACTTTCTCTAGAGCCATACACCCACAGCGTTCTTGTGGATCCAGCTGCTGGAGAAGAGTTTGGTGAAAGGCTTTTGAGCCAAGACAACGTCCCTTATGGCTTGAAGAAATCCTGTTCCTCCCCAAGAGCTTGCAAATTCCCGTTTTCCTGAGCCACAGGGCTCCCTCATCCGGATCCCTTAATTGAGTAACAGACAGGACTCTCACACAGCTGTCCATATCCAAGCAGCTTTGATGCAGGATCATTGATCTCAGTAGTTATGCTGTGCCCACCTGTGAAGGGAAAGCCAAAAGGAACAGATCCTGCACAAAGGGACAGACCTGCCCATCAATTCCAGTACATTAGTCAGGCCAGCAGGCCTGTGAGCACAGCACAAAGAGCCTCTCTTCAACAAGCAGGAACAAAACTAGAATTAGGGCCCTAAATTCAGCTTGAGAAGAACTTAAGAATAGTTGACTGGATATTGTTCCTTTGTTTGTTTGTTTGTTTGTTTAAACAACTGATGTCAAATAAAAAACTGCCCCTCCTTTGCTGGCATCAATAAGCACTAAAATCTTCCCAGAACAGATTCTACCCTGCCGAAAGCATTTAGAAAAACAGCAGGACGCTTTCTAAATGCATGGTACCTGGGGTTAGAGAGAAGAATGGGCAGAGAAGTGATACAAGCAGACAGCTGACATGCACTCAGAAACAGAATGAATCCCCCTTTTCATTTGCTCCTGAACAGGCATTGAAACAGTTCCCCCCTGAATGAGAAATGGGGGCCATAGGGGAGAGGGGAACTCTTGTCAGAGCAGCAAGCACCAAAAAGGAAGGAGTGGGTGTGAAAAGAGCGTTAAAGAATTTGGGGGAGAGATGGAGAAAGATGGAGAAAGAAAAGAAGAAGGAGAAAATGGTAGAAAAGAAAGCAAAACTATGCAGGAGAAGGGTTAAGACAGACAGGCAGCTTTCAGAGACTGTTTCACTCTTCAAGAGCTGTCACCACATTTACAATGTGCTTTCCATCCCCTTCCTTATTTACTGGGCTGTGCACACAAAGGAGCAGAAAGCAAATCACACAGGAGCTGCTGAAGATTCACTTCGACATAGAACAGAGGTGCCCTTAGAGAAAGGAAACTGCTTAGTGATCCGTGTACAACCGACCATGAAGGCCTGGAGACTCCAGAGAGAGGGCTGGGAGAAAACCTGCGGAGAGCAGCCTCCTTCTGCAGAGATCACACACAAGACTCACAGGCAGCACAAACACTGGAGGAGAGCAAGTCAAACTGCACGGGGATACAGCTGCATATAAAAATATACCTATACACAAGAAGCTTATCCCTGAATTCTTTAAAGGAAGAGCCCAAATGATTCAGGCACAGAATAAAGTTTTTCCAAGTATCTGAGGCAATTTGCAGCCTAAATCCAGTGCCTGAAGCTCAGGAGCTCAGCCACATTAGTGACTGAAATATCCCATCACCTACAGCCTGGACTGGAGCAGCCCATTCTGTGTCACATTTCTGGCAGGTACCACAGCTCGCCTGGTGCGTGTTCACTCATTAAGCTGCAGAAAGGGATCGTGTCTGAGCCTACAGATTTCTAAATGCTGTCAAGGTTAAAACAGTATTTAGAGTCTGTGTAAGCACCTGCAGCTTTTTTTTTTTTTTTTTTGGAAGATCAACTGTTTCACTTTTCACATTTCTGCAAGACTGTAGGGAGCCTGAAAATGGAGATTATGGCACTTTTAAAAAAAAATCTTACCCTCTGTTATGCAGACTTTTTACTCCTACAAGACAGGAAACTGAGAGGCAGAGAGGCATCCTCACAAGACACATATATAAAGTTTGGTAAGGTGTGTAATTCAACACCTCCCTTGCCAACTATAATTACTTGGGAGTTACTTGGACAGGTCTAACAGATAAAGTTCTCAGGAATCCAGTGCTGAAAACCACGTCACCAAATGCTAAGAAAGACATAAAAGGCATTCTCAGTCAAAAACAAGGTTTGGTGAAATCAAACCTCAATCAGATCATAATAATTCCTTTTCTTTTAAAAAGCACAGCAGTGAGGGAAATCTATCAGTAAAACATAAATCATCTTTCCTAGAAGAAAATACTTGAGGACTTTATTCTTTTAAGATATTCCTCTTCCAGAGCAAGCTTGTTACTAATGTCTGCTGTTTTCCACCCAGACTGGATGCATCCTCTGACTAAAAAGCACATGAAGAGCTCCCTCACGCACTCTCAGGAGCCACAGAGCTACAAATAAAATCAGTCCAGTGTGTATTATTAATGACAAGTTATCAGAGGATCTAGGACAACAGGCAGACAGGAGTTTCACTGTGCTGTGACTGTAGAGAAAATGAATCCTTTGCCAGGTCAGAGCCCTCAGTTTCCCTTATTCTTGTCTCCTGTGTGCAAAGATTTGTGATAAGCCATTTTGTCACAGCAGCCAGGGGGAGATTACCCTGCCCTGAAGGGCTTATAACTGAGCTTTGACTAAAAGACAAAGGGAACCAAGTGAGGAGACACTGGGTAGAGGCACAAAAATCTTAAACATTACATAAAAAAGGCAAAAGTGAATTTTATTTTGGTACCAACTAAATGTTGTTAGAAGAGTTCAGGAGCACATATATTGGCGGTTGTTAGAGCTGCGGTACAAGCCTCATAGATTCAATTTTCTGAGTGGTTACAGCTGTACCACCTTCTAAATCCTGGGGTCCTGATTTATTCATGGTATTAGGAATGCAAAATGCAAGCAGAGGGAAGTAGGCCAACAAAAGAATAGAAAGCAGGGATACAGAGGAACCAGTTTCTTCATTTCAGCTGAAAACAGGTTGAAATTATTAACTCTTTCAGAGCAAGCTCTCTCTGAAATGCATCAGACTCTGTTGCCCTAAGATGCACAAATGAGTCTCTCATCCCAAAATAAAATAATGATTAACAGAAACCCAAAACAAACATGGCTTCAGAAAAAAGAATTCGGATTAACTGTAGCCCAAGGCATTTGTATTTTCAGATGCATAATGTTCAGGCCAATGTGTCTGACAGGGAGGGGTTAATGGCTTCAGTTGTGTGAACTGGGGACCAGATGTTCAGCTGGTGCAACTCAACAGAGATCCATTAGAAATTAGTGGAGCTGGGCCTACTTAGCCCAGATAGGATTCTGGCCCTGTACCTTGAAATCCTATCTAATACCCTGATTTCATTCAGATTTTTCCAAAGGGAAAGGCCTCACTTTTTGAAGGCATCCGAACAGGCTACTAGTAATGCTACAGGATATAGTTAAATTGAAACAACCACTGCCATGGCCTGCTTGTAATATTACAAAGCCCCTACACCAAAAGCCTGTAGAAGCCTCCTGACAAGGAAGGACAGACAGAAAGTGGAGCTTCTCAACAACTTTTTCTCATGGGGAGACAGGACACAAACCAGCATTCCCAGCCAACAGCAGAAATTTGGATCTCGAAACATCATCCTCTAGAAAGAAAACACACACTCAAGAGCAGACCCAAGTCATATGAAATAATACACTTCCCTTCTAGTGAATTGTGTGGAATATCACTCCTTCAGGGGAAGCTTGCAGGCCTAACCTAAACCTCAGTATTCTGTGGGGTGCTGGTTGACAACACGTGACCCTTAAACGAACTTTTCAGCCTCCATTGTTTCTATCATATAGTACCACAGCACAATTCTTCTACAATTTCAGTGTCTACATCCACTGACACCTTACAGTGGGCAGAAACAGGCACTGGAGGTGAGTCACTCATTTGTCACTTACCAGGAAATGAATGGGTCTTGACTATCTCCAGTTTTGTGCTCCGAGCAGATGCTGTGGTCAGCCAAGTCCTTGAGCACATGCTTGTGATAGGAAATGGTTTATAAGATTTACCATGATGATTAGAATGCAAAGAGCAAGCAGGAAACAAAACCAAAACCAAACCAAATCAACAAAAAACCCACAAAACAAACCAAACAAACAAAAAAACCGAAAACAAACCACCAGAAAATAGAAAAGGTGCAGTAGCATCATTCCTCCCTAAAAAGGCCATTCTTCCATTCAAGTGCAATGCTAGTGAAGTTAGATATTTGTAAGAAAAATGTCCAAATGTCAAAAATAACAAGAGCTGCCACAGCACACAGAGAGGTTAAAAGTCCTCTCAAGTGCCCAATGATACCAGACACACCATTGCTGCACGGCAAGGATTTTAAACAGTCATTTTGACCAACAAAGCTGACATTAAAGGAAAGTTATCTGTCCTATTACTGTAATTCTGCAGCTATAAGTGTCCAGTCTGCACACTTGAATGACAAAACTGCGCACAGTCTGCTTAAATTCTTTCATAGCACAGGGTATAATAAAAGACCTGTGATGTAACAAGTCTCCCATGACACGATCTTGTGTTTTCTCAACCAAACACCAACATCAAGGGAAAACTTATCTGAGGGATAAGGGACCAACAACTACCTAATACTCAGTATATCCTGAAGGATTCTGCTGTAAGCTCCTTTAAATACATTTACATACATCACACACACTCTTAAGAATCTAAGCATCTCTCACAAGTGAAATGAAGCCTCTGGCAGCACCTGCCAGTCTGACAGGAATGCCAGTGCTCTGCTCCTTCCACAAACTTCAAACAGCACCCAGGCAACATGAAGCCTTGTCTTCCTGGCTAATGCTTCTTTAGGATGCCCTGTACCTGCTCCTTTCCCCCCTGACTGAGCCTGCCATACACAGATCTGTGAGGGGGTCCATGTCTTCATCTGTTTTCTAGGCTTATTCCTATAGAGAATCCCAGTACAACAGTGTGGAAGTACGAGTCTGGTCGGTATCTCAAGGACAAAAGCTAAGGATTAAGCTGTCCTTGGGGAACGCAGAGCACAGGCTTTCCAGCATAAGTGGAAATAGCATTTCTAACACCTTTCTGAAGGCAGCTTCACAGAAAAATTATAAAACTCATTATATGTTAGGGTCGCGTCTTGAAACATATCCACTTGGAGGAATTTGTAATATGTAAAGCGTCCCCTGTTGAGAAAATATAATCAGGATATTGAAGATCTGTTCCTCCTGACAAAAATTAGCAGGCAGCACTTACACTATCTGGAATAACACAGATGGATGAGAAAGGGCGTATTAACAGACCATCAGTTTGAGCTGAGAACTGTGTTACTCAACCACAGTCTGATTTTGAGAGGATGAAGGAACCAAACACATCTTTAGTGGCTCTGGGGTCACTCTCAGGACTGATTCCTTTACTACAAATTCACAAACTACAGATTCACAATGCAAAATTCAGTATACTCTGACCCAACTTTCAAGTGGTTACAACCTTGTTTTACCACAGTAAAATAACATTCACTCAAATTCTGGAAACCTCAGTACAGCTTCTCCCAACTGCTATTCAGTGTTAAAATGAAATGACAGGAGATGATACTTTTTGTAGCAGAGTTTATTTAAAGTGGCACGTTGGAAACATTTAACATATTATAAATTATATATATACGTACATGTATAATACACAACACCTACAGAGCTAAAAACACAAAAAGGAAAGCTACATTTGCACTTACCAATAGAAAATGGTGAACTGGTGGCTATATTGTACAAGTCCTCAAACCATCAACAAACCATCAACTGAGCACTGAATTTTCCAGCTGCATTAGAACATCATTATAAGCAATGTTGGCAAAAAGTCCATTCTGGAAGCTTCAAAATGAAAATGAATTTCAGGAAGGTCAGTTTGTTCAGCCTGCTAGAAGGACAGTACACACGTGGTACAACAGGGAATTGGGAAACACACGTTGCTCCAATCCAACACGTAGACAGTATCCCTAAAGGCTGATGGAGTTACCTGATCCTGAGGAAGGCAAATCAGGTCAGAGATCAACATTACTCATAAATGAAGCAGCACTGCTCACTGCAGTTTTGAGATGGAAACTGTCTGATTCTTGAGGAGATACTCAACAGAGAGAACCTGGGATAATAAATGTGGATGGGACATAACATACAGCTCACCAACTTCACACCAGAGTTCAGCAGGGACAAGAGGCAGCCTAAGCATTCCTTCTGTGTCTTCACTTTCACAAAATAAATGTCACTACAAGAGTAATTGCTCTGTTTCTTTCCCCTCAGGAAGTAACCAGTGGCACAGTCCTTTAGATTCTGCTAATCTGTTCCAGAGGACAGAAGAGCTCCAGTGAGTCCCAGGGTCACGCTTCCACATTCTCCGCTTTTCTGAGAGAGGCCTGGGAAACACGATTGATGCTGCTCTCAATGAAGACCTTCAGGCCCTCCAAACCTTGTGCGTAGAGATATTCCAGATACCAGTCCCACCTCTTCCCCTACAAAACCAGAAAGGATAGTCAGATGTGCAGGACAAAGCTTTGTCTCTTTCTTAGACCAGTTTGAAAAGCTCTGCAAACATTGCCTTCCACAGTCTGACAACATCCCCGTGTTGTTTGACAACATCCCCGAGTTGTTTGACAACATCCCCGAGTTGTTTGACAACATCCCCGAGTTGTTTGACAACATCCCCGAGTTGTTTGACAACATCTGTAAATGCCCCTGTTCAGCTGTGGGTACCTTCTGTTCCCAAATGCCCAAACTTACACAACACACATTCTTAGCTTGAACATGACAAATTGTGATTTTTTTTTTTTTTTACTATTGAAAATGTTTACAAATCCCAGTTCTGAAAAGAGCAGAGTCTGTTGGATCAACAGGGAAGATGTCAAGAACTAAATGAATGTGGATATTAAAGCATTCCTTCCATCACTAGTGGTGATTTCTCCAGATCAAGTTTTAAGTACCCTGTGATACAGGAAAGGAAACCAATTGCCACTGTATTGCTCAGTAGAGGATTCCTGCTCAAAGCTGTAACAAAGCTACATACCTGTCTCAGAAATTTAAAATTAACTTCATTGATAATAGAAATTCTGCTCCAAGTGCACCAAGAATGTAACTTTTTTTGGAGTCTGCAGAGAACAATAAACAGCTTTGTGCTGATACTGCACTGAGTCATGAAGGAAACATAAAATCTCAGCCCACTAGCCACAGATGGGCAGATACATAACTTCTCGGGTGTTGATGCCCTCTTGTTTGGCCCTGTTAAGAGACTGAATCAAAGCCTACAGCTGGAATTTTTCCCTTTCAAAATTTTTATAGAGCATTTGTGAAATTGGTGAATATTATCACCTCATCCTCTTCTACATACCTGCTGGAAATTGCCTGCTTTCACTTCACTAAAACAAGAAATCTTACCTTAATTAATTTGAAGTTCAAGGTGGTATCCTCCGGACAGATCTTGAGGAGAAGGAATAAAATAATATCAGGTCAGATAAAAAGCATGTCCAGCATTGCTGGGTCTCTGCTTAGGTGTGCAAAGGAGTTCAGAGATTTTTAATCATGCTTCAGAAGGGCCTTCCAGCATCATACTCTGTCCCTAAGTGGCAAGGTAACATCTAGACCCTCTTGCCCTGTGCTGCAGCACTACTGGACAGAACAGGGAATATCTGTAGGTATCCTTAACCACTGTCTCTCACGAGTGCAAAAGCTTCCCCTTCAAAACATTAAAAAGGTAATTCCCAACAATGAGAAAGAGCAAGAGAAGAGAACCTAGTGACACTCAGACTACTGCTTGTGTTCCCTGAGTGTGCTGCAGAGCAGTGCCCTCTGGTGCTCAGCACCACAGTGCTGAGGAAAATGTGACCCTGCCCCTAAATAATATTTTCTCCTGCCTTAAAACACATTTGTGACCACTGCTAGGCAAAATATTTCTTAGTTTTGCAGTAGGAAAAATGCAAAGTTTCTCCACCAGAAGGTTTTGGGGGTTGGAGGTTGGTGTTTGGTGTTTTTAGAGGGGATTTTAGTTTGGAGTGTTTTGTTTGGGGTTTTTTGTTTTGCTTTATGGTTGTTTGTGGGGGTTTTTTTTTAGTGTGCAAAGCCTCCAAAGAAGAATCGGGAAGCTGTGTCAGGGGAGGTTTAGGCTGGATCTCAGGAAAAAGTTCTTCCCCCAGAGGGTGGTTGGGCACTGGAAGAGCTCCCCAGGGCAGTGGTCACGGCCCCAAGGGTGCCAAGGAGCATTTGGAAAACACTCTCAGGCACATGGTGGGATTCTTGGGGCTGTGCTGTGCAGGGCCAGGAGTGGGACTCGATGATCCTTGTGGGTCCCTTCCAACACAGGATATTCTATGATTCTAGGAAGCCTCAGAACAAAAATTATGTGAGCAAAGGATATGAGAAAGACCGAGGAAAAGAAGCTGTGTAT
>NW_016690253.1:2627162-2635978 GCF_001604755.1 Lepidothrix coronata | reverse complement strand
TACAATACCTTTTTACTCTCCTCATTTTCTTTTGCAGCCACCAAGTTGGTTCGATACCTAAAAAAAAAAAAAAAAAAAACCCAAAAAAAAAAAAAAAACCCAAACAAAATAAACATAAGAGAAAGTTGGGAGCCTGTAAATTTTTACATGCCTCTATTCAAAAAAGCTGGAGGAACGTATTAAGAAAACTTATTCCTGCCACAAGAGAGATCAAACTTTATTGATAAAAAAAAGAGAAACATGAAAAAGAATTCAAAGGGACTTTATCAGTTGGCATAGGCCCACTCTTTCTAGGTAGAGTAGGGACACATCTGATAATATTAATCTCTTAAATGATTCAGACATGACTGGTTTCCCTGGGACAGTCACTTTCATAAAGGCAACATGCAAGAATGGACATTCAGCCTTAAAATCAGCAGAAAAACTCAGTGTGTTTTTAAGAAGGCAGACTTTCATTCACTGAGCAAAGAAACAGAAGCCACTGGAAGTAATGCAACTTGACAGTTGTTCTATATAATAAGCACTAGCTCCTCTTATTTCCTCAAGACCATCCTGTCATGTTAATTACCCTGCAGATTCCTTAGAGAAAAAGCCACATGGAAAGCCCTGCACCAGCTGTCAGCTATTGGCTACTCTTCTCCTCAGATGCAGCCACTGGAAGTAACAAGGCCACGAACCACAGCCTTGGTGGATCCTGCAGAGCATTAAACAGTGCTGTCTTTGGACTTGCCAGCAGCACAAGGCAGTCCCAAATTGCCACAGAGTCTGGAGGTGGCAGAAGTGGTTCCTACTCAGCACATGACAGAATTTGTAAGGAAAAGCTCAAGTTTAGTGGTCAAAGCATAGGAGTAAGAAGTTGTAGTTACTACTTGTGATTCCAGCTGGCTGGCTTAAGTTCTCTGAAAACAATATGGGAACTTCTTCCTCTCCACATATCAAAGATACAGAAATAATTCTGGGAAAGAAGTCAGAATCCTGCTATTTTGGGCAACAGACTGGAAAAAAAAAAGAATAGTAACTACAGCTATAAAATCCTGAATCATGAAAGCTGGGCACGAGCAGAACTTTCACCTTTGCCTTGCATCGTAAGAAAAAGTAGATTTCAGATTTTACACTAAAGTAATTTCATTCCCAGAAGATTGAAAGAGAAGACAAGGAGACCCTGCAGCCCACAGTTGCTGTAGTACCTGTACATGATGTAGCAGAGCTGATTCAAGGTGACAGAATCCATGCTGAGCAGTGCTGGGTAGAAAACCCCAGCAGGAGGCAATATCAACAAAGGCAGGTTGTACTTCAGGTACATGTCACACACCTGCAGGAATGAAGCACATCTGGGCTGATTGTTACTGCCAAAGTAACGGTTATTTGGACTATTCTTGCTTTTAACCACAAAGTTCTGTAAACTATAATGAGGAAGATGTTTTTATGCTCTAGGTTAAAAAAATACAAACAGCCTTGGAGAATTTCAAAAGAAAGCCAAAATGATTGAGATACACACAGTCTCATAGAAATCCAGGATGAAGAAGAGCAATAACGTGGAATTCTTTTCCAAACGCAGTCCAACAGTAGACAGCCGTCCAACAAAGTGGATCAGGTCAGCCACCACGGTCACTAGTCCAGAAAGGGTGGTATTCCTGCAGCAATGACACAGCACAACATTAGTACTACACCTCCTCGCAAAGGGCAACAGGGAAAAGTAGTGAAAAGAAACTGAAGTTTGTGCTTTTGCCCCACCCAACACTCAGCAACAGACACTTGTTCTTCAATACAGCCAGTAACATTGTTATCAACACCATTACAAACATGAACCAGCCGTCAGCCTTAGGAGGATTTTGAATTCTGGGCATTTCAACTTTCAGCGTCAACAGAAGTACTTTTAAAGACAAAGAACAAGACTGACAAGGCAGCTTACAATATAGCAGAATCATAACAGTGTTATTAACCTTCTAGCTGGTCTTCATGCTGGGTCATAGAGCTAGAATATATATCTAAATGCACTGGTGAGCAATGCAAACAACATGGTTTGCATTTTTTTTATGACAAACTTACAAAGAATGAAACTCTGGATCCATATCAATCACATTGCAATTTAGCCAGTTCTCCAGCAGCTCCTTCAGGCTCTCAAGGACACTGCACTGCAAGAGGCAAAAAGAAATCAGGCTGATAACAATTTATGTAAGCAAGTAGTACTAAACAAAAAACACCTTGAGAACTGACATATACAAGGAAAGGTACCAAGAATTTCTCAGGACCAACAGGAGCAGTGAGATAATTGCACATCCCCTAGAACTGAATGTATGTGTTACAGAGCTTTTCCTGGAGAATGCAAGTTTCAAATACCGAGTTAAAATTACAATAAAAGAAACAATTATCTTGTGTACAGTCAGTTCTTTTTATTTCCAATGTCCCAGTCAAAAAAGAAGATATCTTTAAGGCACTCATACTCCTAAAGAAGTTAAGTTGTAAGTATATATTTTACCCTCATTTGGACACAGACTTCCCCAAAAGAACTTTCCTATACAATCCCTTAGTCTGCTACACCCAACACAAGTGCAGAGAGCAGTATCAACCAGAAGTAAACAGCCATTGTATTCACTCAAATTACCTTGAAGTAAAGGGATGATGTGAAAAAGAGCTGTGCCAGGGGACCATAGACATATGACTTAATTTCTGAAACAAATGAGAAAGCAGTATGATACTGGTGAACAAATTCTATCCCCCGAGATATCCCCGGTGTCCAACCTCACCCAAAGGATCTGCAACACATACCAGGGGAACTGCTGAGGGGGATCCAACTCACAAGTTTGAGGATTTCTGGTCGGCAGCTGGAGCCATCCCAGAGAGGAAGGCTCTTATAGAGGAACTCTTCACAGGCAGGAAATCCCTCCTACAAAGCAGAAGAGGAACATTCAGAAACTCACCTCATATGCCTGCCCCTTGCCATGCTCACTTCACCCTGAAGGAAAAAAAGAGTCTGACACCTCCTTCCTGCCATACAATTTGCCAGGACATCCAAATTATCATTCTCAAATTATTTTTCCTGCAGAAAACAAGGCCATTTCCAGAATATTGACTTTCCATGGGCATAGGTATTTTTATTACTTGAGACACTGTCACTCCTCAGGACACTGGTAAGTCCCAGAAGTTCTTTAAGGGAAGACTTTGTGAAACCCTTAGTTTCCACAAAACATGCACTTACCTGCAAAAAACATTCTGCCTTGTAGATAGTTTCCAGGAAGCTCTTGAATTCTGTTTCATTTGTGTTATCAACCACACACCAGGTACATTCTAAACAGGAGAGAATATTGTATTGGAATACAAGCACAGCAAGAAAAAACATAAAGAGAAACCAATTTCGGTTCTCTTCCAGTATTTGCTTTAACATCATATGATTGTCACTACAAATCTGAATAGCAAAGTACCATTACTAAAAAATGAGAGCCCTCAGACATCCTTTACCTCCCTAGCATGGCAGGATAATACTGAGTTTCCTACCTTCCTGGAGCATCTGGCCCATCCAATAGTAGAGCCTCAGGTAAATAGATTCATCTCTGACACAATTCATGTAGTGAAGTAATAAAGGGTTTGTTAGCACTGAACCCATCTGGGAAGGAAACTGCAAGAGAAATCAAAGAAAAGAATAGAATTATTCAGTACTTAAACCAGTAAACTGCCAGAGAATCTCCTTCTATCAGAGCTGTCCAATCCTTTTACCAGTAACAAGACCATCTCCAGAACTCATCACCCTCAGTTGGGTCAGATGCTGTGTTAGAACCAGGTAGCCCACACATCATTCACACATAAACAAGGAGTAAAGGAATATCCTTTGATCTCTCAAAACATTCATTCAGCTTTTCAAGACCTTCTTGAAGCTCACCTCTAGACGGTGGATATTTTGTAGGAGCTGAGGAAAGGTCTGCAGCTGCTCCACTGGAAAAGTCTCATCTGTACTGAACAAATCACTGTACTTTTCCGTGCCCACTTCTGAATTCCTTGCACTGCTCGCAGGTAGAACCAACTGAGTATTCCATTTCTGTAGAAAATGCATAGCAATGACTCTGCTTCCAATGCAATTGAGTGCACTCATGAACAGTGTTCCCAGAAAGACCCTGTTTTACAAAAAAACGTATCCAGGCTTTCATTATAGTGGGAATGCTGCATTTCTGAATAGGTACTCCACCTTTCCCAGCGCTGAAATAAAGCCAGACTCCCATTATTTACCAATATTCATAATGAAAAATGCTGCTTGGCACCTTCTAGGGTCTACCTTAGGCCCATAACATACCCTCTTTCGTGACTGAGGTTGAGCTGTGCCTAAAAACACTGCCTGGGTCAGGGGAGTGCTTCCCTGGTTTCTTTGCCTTACTGCATTCATTGCTGCTTTCCATGGGCCTTCTGAACTCTTGAAGTAAGTCTGGAAACAGAAATCAGACATCTGTGCAAGAAGCCAAACTAAGACAAAGCAACAGAAAGATCAGTTTCTATTCTGATAAACAGCATCACAGTGATGTAGAGACAACCTCCTTGACAGATTTTCACAGCACAGAACTCTTATCACTCTTCAGTTTCATCACATTTTGACTACAGTTCAACTGTAGTGGGCTTTTATTTCCTTCTGAAATTATGTTCTTTTTCAAAAGGGATAAAACACTTCTGTCTTATAATCTTCATTCAAATCAATCATCAATTCATAGATTAAATCTCAAGTATACATTATACTAATTTTAATCATTGAAGAGGAAATAGAATTCATCTTCACCACTAAATCATGCTCTAGTTTAAATGCAAAGCTCAGTACAAACACTATCATAAGTACTGGTTCCAAATAGACTAAATCTAATTCCTTACCTTTGTTTTTGTGGGAAGAGTTATGGTCACCAGTTCTGGACAGAAGAGTTTGTAAAGTGATAGTAGAGCCTGCAGGTGAGGCTGCATTCCCTGTCAAATAGCAGAACAAGAGGGAAAATGTGGGGTATGTTTTTTATACAGAAACTCAATACTGTATTTTAGAAGCAAAAAAACCCAGTGATGAGTAAAAGCTAAATTTCTAGAGCTACATATCAGTGAGTAAGCACAGATGAATAACTGAAAGAACAGAAACTGTGTCAATGAAACACCATAGGAAGGGGATTGAAGAAAGAGCATAACTAAAAAAAAAGTAATTTAGCAATCAAAACTATGAAAAATAGTCTTTCTGCTGTCTAAAAAACATGTTACAGCACGTTTTTTCTTACAAAAAAGAGCAAGACCCTCTACAATCTTATATTTTTCAGTCATTTTTTATACCACTTGCAAAAGGAAGATGAATACAAAATTAAGGACTGCAATAGATAAATGAAGCTGCCCTTTGCTTCAGAGATTTCAGCACACCTGGCTCTAAAACAAAGAGCTTTGTGCATATCATTGCAAGAGTTCACAAAACACACGTGAAAATTAGGGATGCACATGCAAGAGAGACGAGCTTTGATGTTACAAAGACTACAACCTACAATTCCAAGTCCAGTCACTCTTCTCCATCCTGTAAGGGTATTAGTCTTACAAAGTGCATTATTAACCACAGTTCAAACTCTGCAAGAATTGAAATAAACTCACCATTTTTGCTTGGAGGTCAAGCAGTCTCCTAACCCGAAAAGGCTTGACTGGAAATACAATCAATAATATAGAGAATTTAAAAAACACTGTATCAGACATCTGAGCAAAAATGCAGTATCACTTTTATCATGAAGTCATGACAAAGCAAACAGAACCAATCACTCTTATTTCTAGGCTAACAGACAGGTTTCTAGTTCAGAAAGTGTTACACAAATTTTTGCCTGAACTATCACTCGTGCTTCCTTGCCTTAAAAGCACTATATTGGCTTACCAGTGCAGTGGCTGCATTGGAAGAAAAGGCAGTACCAGCAAACAGAATCAGAAACAAAATGGAATTCCAGCTCTTATAGCTGAGAGACTCACCATTTTCTTTCCTGGTCAGCAGGTAGAGCACGTGGCAGACGTAGGGGCACTGCAAGACAAAGGCAGCAATGAACCCTCCTGCTGCTGGAGGACACACAGAAACCACACAGGCTTCACAGGACACTGTTGTGTCACTCCACTGGCTGCCTCAAGCCATCCCTGCAGCCCCCCCAGGGCAGAGCACACCTCACTTCCCTTAGGAAGCAGCCTGGTTTTTCCAGTCTCTTATGTCCCTTTCATTTCGAAACTTTATCTGGCAGTAACCAAGCTATTCAACAAGCTTGGATGGTGTCTTTTGGAAGATGGTCTAGAAATTTCAGGAGTCAGAGGTAAAAGTACAATGATACTTTCAAAAAGAAAGGCACCTTTGAACCAACATACTGTTTTAGAGCTTCTATTTACAGCTGAGGCTGTAAAAGAGCTTTAAATTAGTTTCACACCAACTCTTGGTGAACTTCTCAACTGACCCATCATGCCTCAAAATGCTATTTTAAATCGTAGGAACTTGAATCCAGTTTTATGAAAAGATTATAACTAAAGTTAATCTAAACCCATTAACAACTTTACAAACCATATAACTCAGAATTTGGGGAACTTAACCACAAAATATCCTAAACTGAAAGAATATTAACAATTTCATATCTAACATGACTGCCAAGATCATTTCAATATGCACTGAATCCAAACATTTCAAAATTCCAGTACCTGGATTTTACAGTTGCCACATAGCAGAAATTTCCTGAATGCTTGTTCTCATTTAAGTTACATTTCAACTCCATTAAATAGAACATCACCCTTAAATAAACACTGCTCTAAAAGTTTGTTTTTTTTTTCTTTTTGCCCAAGGTATACAAGCCAGTTTCTTCCCAGGAGCAGGAGACTTTACCTGCTGTTGTCTGACAATCCCACAGACTGCAGTACCACAGTTAATCTTGGGAATTTAGACAGAATATATCCCCAACCTCTGTGTGACACAGAATAGCAATTCTTGTTTAAACAGTCAGACCACAGCAACCCTACAGTACTTCCCTGTTTAGGGATCTAAATTACCCAGCAACCTTATAATGCAAATGAAAAAAAAAAAAAAAGAGAAAAGTTCTAGCCATTAGAAAATTCTCTCTAAAAAACCAGACTAATTCCAGCATTAATACACTAATGAACACTTGGTTTTATTTTGTCAATTCCATATGTTCTTCATCTCTCCTTACCAGCTTCTCATCTTGCAGGAAGGAGAAGAAGAAACCATAGAGGGCATTAACTTGTTCCTTGCGATCAATGAAGTCAAACACTGTGATCAGCCACCTTAAAAAAAGCAACTGCAGGCAGGAAAAAAGCCATTATTACCTTAAGTGATGGGCAAAAGCAAAGAAAAGTAGTCAGTAGCCAACTCCAGAGACACAATCAGTAAGGATACAAACCACTCACAAGGACAACCAGGGAGTTTCAGAAGAACAACAGCTCAGAGATAATTCAGCTGTGGAAGAAAGCCTGCCAAGGGTGTCCTCTTGCAGCCCTCCTGGGAAACAGGCACACTCCAACACCTTGCTGAAGTGCCTGTACACCAATGCATGAAGTATGGGAAACAAACACTTCTGAATATGTGTTGTCCCCTCACCAAGGAGTGGATTGAGGTGCTGGAAAGCATCCAAAGCAGAGCAACAAAGCTGGGGAAGGGTCTGGAGCACAAATCTTAAGAGGAGCAGCTGAGGGAGCTGGGGGAGCTCAACCTGGAGAAAAGGGAGCTCAGGGATGACCTCATTGCACTCTACAACACCCTGGAAGGAGGCTGAAGTGAGGTAGGAGTCAGTCTCTTCTCCCAAGCAACAAGTGATAGGACAAGAAGAAACAGCATCAAGTTGTGCCAGGGGAGGCTTAGACTGGGTATTAGGAAAAATTTCCACACCAAAAGGGTGGCCAAGCACTGGCACAGGATACCAAAGGAAGTGGTTGAACTACCATCCCTAGAGGTATTTAAAAGATGTTCAGGTGTGGCACTTAGGACCACGGTTTCACGGTGGACTTGGCAACACATGGTTGGACTCTATGGTCTTAAAAATCTTTTCTAACCTCAATGATTTTACGATGGAAATAAATTCTGTGGTTCTATGATGTAAACCTTTGAGCAGACTATGTGAACACCAAAACAAACTTTTGCTAACATTAAGCCACGTTGTCATGACCAAAGTACACATAACCTAAGGGATACCTTGCTGAAGTTGAAGAATGCCTCACACAGCAGTACTTCACAGAAATGGTGGTGGAGAAACCATTCCTGAGGACTTCACAGACTCAAGCCAAGCAGGAACTGTGCAACTTTCCACTCACACTTATAAAATGCTTCTTGGTTCCTGCTGCTGTTCCAGCAATGGGTGTCTCTGCCATTCTTGGTGAATGACAGTATATTGTGTAAGACCATGTACGTTAAACCCTCGGGATTTTTGCTCCCTGAAAATAACCTGGTCTTATCATTCCTGTGCAGAAGCAATAACTATTGTCAGCACTTACTAAGTTACCTGGATGCTGCCTGAGGATTTGTTGGTACAGAGCCAAGACACAGCTGTAACCACAGAATTTTCTGGTATTACTGAGGCTGGGATCAGGCTCTTCAATAAACGAGTATTCACTCTGTCAGCTGAAAAACAAACAGTTTCAAATAAGATGGTGCTCCTGTACCAAGTTCCTAGATGTGGTTTTGCAGCTTAGGTCAAAATTCCCTCTGGACAAAATTATTCAGAGCTTCATTGCTCAAAGTAACAGTGTACAAGAACCTGCTAAGGATTTACCAATACCTCAAAAAATTATGAGAAATATTTCTCCCAGCTTAAAAAAAAAAAAAAAAAAAAAAATATCGAGTATTTTAG
>NW_016690253.1:2566251-2624304 GCF_001604755.1 Lepidothrix coronata | reverse complement strand
CCCCGGCGGTTCTGAGCATGCGCGGTCCGCGCCCGGCGGGAGGGGGCTCTGAAGGGCGGGAAATCCCCATGAGGGGAAGTGCGGCCCGTCCTGGGGTGTCCCCTCCTCCGTGGGGGTGCAAAGTTTAGCCCTAAACCCGCATCTTAAAAAAGAATTGGGGGGGGGGGAAAGGCACATATAAAGCGAGCGCGGAGGTGATCCAGTAACCCCGAGGCTCTAAGCAGTGACGCCTGGATGAGGCTGGCCGGGAAATGAAATTATGGACTCGGAGATAAAAACATGGAAAAAAAAAAAAAGAGGAAAAAAAAAAGAAAAGAGTAAATTAGCATCGAGGTCTTACAAAAGGAGTGGAGCAGTTCTTATCGAGCACAGATGGCTGGCAGCATCCAAAAATAGCTTGTTCCTGCTGGGGGGCAGTGATGGAGGTCAGGCCGCCACAGAGAAATCCAGAATTCCTGCTGCCGGGCTGCAGGGAGAGTCCCGGCTCCCTCTGTAACAAAGACCACGCAGCCACTGCTGCGAGTCAGTCACTCATTTCGCTGCAAATGTGTAAAAAGTGGACGTATTTTAGTAGGCTTTGCTCCGTGGGATGATGTATTATTGGGGCGACCAATAATAATACACAGGCTTCGGTGAGGAATGTCACAAAATATAAACACAATACTTGTTCCCAAAGGTTTGCTGAGCTGGATGTTCAGTGAGAGGTGACTGGAGAAAGAGCTGCAGCAGCTCAATTGTGAGGACTTTGTGTAGGAAATACACATCATGGGGTGGTTTTGAGTTGGTTTTGAGCTAAAATGTGATTAACAACCCCAGTCAGGGCATGGCAGATAAAGTGTCTTTAGGGGAGTAAAGCAAATTCTGTATCTATTTGGGATGACCTTGAGGTAGTCTGTGAGGATGAGATTGTCTAGCAGAGGTGGCCTCTTGGTTCCTTTGCTCAGGGTGCACATCTGATAAGAGAAATTTAGTCCCTCCAGGGCTCTGAGAGAAGGCTTTTTCAGCATATATATATATATGTATATATATGGGGCTGCATCTGCTTCAGCAGCAAACTCAAGAAGAGAACTGCATGTGAACATCCCTCATCAATTTTTATACAGATACAACGCTAACAGTTTACTGGAGTTACCTTTTCTCAGGGCCACATTACACTGTAGCAAAATTTATCTGAGACTGTTTCATTAAAATATCCAAATGTCTCCTTTAAGTATCTGTTATTATTAATGTGTAGCCAAATAGTGTTCAGCTGCCTTCAACAAGGTATCGCCTTGTCTCTCTCTCAAATTGCCTGAAATGATTCTGCCCATTTTAGGTGCAGTGTTTGACCACAGGGAGGTGTTTTCAGACTTGTCTCTCAAAATAAGAAATTTGTTTCTGTAAAGACATTTTTCTCCAAATTTCAAAAAGTTTATTTTCATGAATAATTAAAAAAAAAATAAGGAAAAACTGAAAACAGACAAACATTAAGAAAACCAGACAAATTCAGAGGTAACACATGCTCCTTATGACACTCTAAGATTTCAGATACAACACAGGGATTCAGGCTCTGGTAACAGTTCTCCCAGCTCACCGAGGCTGTATGTGGGATGAGCAATGAGGTACCTGGAATTGTTCAGACCCTCATCTACCAGCAGTAAACAACAATTCTATAAAGTCACAGTAGCTGTGGAAAAAAGGTTTTTTCTTGCAAGGAAATGGGGAGCACGATGCTATTTGCCGACATCGGACAGATATTTTGGAGTTCTTTGGGCAGTTCTGCTCCCCATCCCCTCTCCAGGGATCATTACTCTCCGCCAAGAAGGATAAAGAGATGCCGTTGCCTCGTGTGAAGCAGGCAAAATATTACTGTTATCAGGCCACTGTCCCAGTTTTAGAGCCTCTACATGGAAATCAAGGAAGATGCAAACAGAGCATCTCATGTTTTCCCTGGATAACCAGTCCAAAGAAAGGACTGGGCACAGAGGCAGCAAAAGTGAAGGGATCCCTCTCTCCAAGGCAACCAACTGCACTTGTATGGACAGTAGGGTCCCTTTTACCCCTTGACTATGGAAAAGGAAATGCAGGTGTGTGGGTGGGGCTGCACAGGCCAGCACAGGGACACTGGTGATGTCCTGCCCAGCTGCTGTTCCAGACTGCCAGGCAGCAGCATCCAGGCCAGGTCTGGGGCTCGGGGCTGGTCTCAGGGACTAATCTCCCCACTGCAGCAGTGCCAGGGCAGCCTGACTGCCCGCCCAAATCTCTGCCCAGGGTCTCAGGCTGGTTTTGCAGCTCCTGCTGCGGCCGGCACTGCTCCAGCCAGGTTGCTGACTGCCTCCAAGCTGTCCCCGGGAAAGCTGGCTTGTGTTTTTCTACATTACAGGGCAGCAGCAAAAGCAAGACTACGGTGTAGACATACCTTGTATCTCTCAGACCCCAAGTGCAACTTTATTTAGACAAAAAAAAAAAAAAACAACAAAAAAAAAACCAAACGCAAATAGGTTTAAAATAAAAACCAAATTTTTCCGGGTGATTTTGGAGAGAGCTGCCTCGAGGGTCCGTGTTTCTCACATGCACTCAACTAGGATACCTTCATCTTGCCTTTCTCGGGAGCTGCTTCGTGGATGAGTGGCTGCTCATCCCCGTTCACCGACAGCATCCTCTTCTCGGGCGGCAGCTCCTCGGGCTGGCGGGCGATGAGCAGGCGGCAGGTGAGCAGGATCCCAAACACCAGGGCGTGGGCGTAGCGCTTGAGGGGGTCCCCCACGAGCTGGTGGAAGAAGAGCACAGCCAGCACGAGGAGGAGCAGGAGAAAGTTGGCCACGTCTTTGGGGCGACCAGGCACCAGTGTCATGACAATGCCACACGCCACTTCCAGGGCGCCGATGGTCTTGCGGAGGAGGATGGAGCTGACTCCCATCTTCTTCAGCATGGGCAGGGCCCGCACGTAGCTTTTGTAGGCTCGTTTCTGAAATCAAGCGGTCATAGGGTATGACACCAGCATGTGAGAAAATGAAGGCCAAGGTGACTTCCATTGAAAGAGACTGATGTGCAATATGACCCAAAGATGGCTTCAAACATCACAGACCCCTCTGGTGCAATACCCAATCTGTAAAGCTTCTGTTGGGGGGATATTAAACTATCAACCTGCAATTCCCCCTTTATAAGCTGTTGTCTCCTTGCTGGAAAACAGTCCTGTAACACAGCACCCCTCTTTGGAACTATGACCAGCCCAGATGAAATCTGAAGTTATGATTCCTAGAATTAGCAGTGCAGAACCATGTTGTTATAAAAAGGAACCTCTAAGAGTAGCTTGTCCTATAAAACTCAATAACACACCCAGCAAAGCCGAGGCACGCCAAGTGCATAAAAAAGTCTCTTTTTACCTCAAAGCAATTTACCATATCCCAGTGTTTCTGAGCAGTGCAATCTTCATGTGGGACGTATCAAAGCTGAGATTCACCAGCCCTATCCTGTGCTTTATGATCCTTTCTTTCCTCAGGTGAAAGCAAGCTGACATTTGACATTGTTTGCTCCCTGCTTTATGCTGGATTTAGAAGCAGTGTAAGTTGCAAGACTCAGCTTGCTTACACAGCTGCCTCACTTTTTTTGGAAAAAGACAACCTCTGTCCTTGTACAGGTTCAGGTTCTTACATTTGAACATTAGGTGCTTGTGGGCTTATTGTTTTGTTTAGGGGCTTTTTATTATTTTGTTTGTTTATTTTGCAATCAAGTATTTCCTTTTTTTATATATATTTTAATAAAGCTCTGAGTCATCACTGAAATTATTTCCACTTACACTTGGGTATGCTATCCCTGCAGGTATTCTTGGTGTTGTGTTATCTGCTTTCTAATCAGGGAGAGGGAAATGGAAACCAAATCTCAGGTGCAGGGTTGCTCTGCTCTCACAGGCACTGATAAATTGTGCATCTACTTCCCTATGATTTTGGAAAACTGCATTATGGGCACACAGAACTTCCTCACTTCTCTGTAGATTTTGATGCTTCCTTCTGGGAGGATCTGACACTTCATGTGTGGTTAAAAAATATACAGTGTTGTCAGTTTTGCTACAAAATAATCTAAGATTAAGTATGCATTGGAAGGATGAATTTTAAACCATCAATGACTAAAACCTTAGAGCAGAGTATTTTTAAACAGTTGTAAAAAAATACAGCTTTTTAAAGAAATGTACCATAAGCATGTCCCAGAGTATTTTAATAGACAAACTACTGTGTTCTTTGCTGAATGAAAAACTGCAAGTTTGGTGCTGTAGGTAGGTAACAGAGGTTCTCTATTTGCTGAGGGCAAAGAGCCATCCCTATGGATTAGCAAGGTCAGGTTTTCACTGTCTCCATGGCACGACAGACCACCAGGGTATGCAGCACAGCAAAGGCAGGAGAGCCTAATGAGCCATGAATATGTGACAATATGGACAATATGGGCTATGAAGAATAATGGTGCTGTTGAATATCTGCTTTCTCCTTATAAAACCAGGGATCTTTCCTACCTGCAGGCCTGATTCTTGGTAAAGCAGAAAGGGACAGAGGAGCAGAATATTTTACAGAGCAAGCATTTTGCAATGCTTCTAAAGTCTGTGCCTTTTTTTTTTTTTTTCCTGTTTCAGAGCTTAAGGGCTTTGTTTTCTGGGTGTTTTATCTCACTCTCTTGCTCATGAGTTACTTCTTGGGGATTCTCATCTGTGAGATCCCAGTGCTGGGCTGCAGACAAGACACTGCGATTCAGATGTTATTTGAGAGCTAAGGAAAAGCAGCAGCTGGGCAGGTGGAGCAAAGGGAGAGAACAGAATGTGCTGGAAACTTCCAGCACTATTTTTATAGGGACACAAAAATTATACCAATGCTTTTCAACTACTGCAATAAATAGTGGGGAAAAGGGAGGGGGGGCAGGAGAATAAGTAAACGTAGACGAGGAAGTAAAATGTGGCAGCCAGTCCCACACCTGCCTGCAGCTCTCAGCTGGCAAAGCTCTGCAGCAGGGCTGGGCCTGAGCAGAGAGGAGCATCAACCAGCTCACCAGGTGAGAAACGCACACACTGACTTCTCCGTCCTCTCCTCACCCCTTTCCTGTTAGGCAAGATGAGGAGAGGATCGTTTCCCTGGCTAAAAAGAATAATGAGATGACTATTAATAATATCTCCCTCTGCCAGCTAAGAATCTCGAAGCATTTCACAATCATGAATTAATCCCAGCACAAGTCTTGTGAGGTAGAGACAGTCAGTGTCTTTAAGTCCTTGCTTTAAAGCACAGAGTCGTGAGAATGGACAGCTGGCGGCCAAAGCAGGCATCTGCTTTTCCTACCCCCCACCCAGGGGGTAGGTTTTCTCCCAGGGATCAGCTGTCCCTGCCTGCTGCATGTCTGGCGCTTCTACAGACCTTGCTTTTAGGGACCCTTGTGCCCCCACCTTTTGCAGGCATCAGTGTGCTGTGCTTCCCCGTCCTCCTTGCCTCCCCTCCCCATCCTTATCCACAGAGGTTTCTCCAGGGACAGGGCCGCCAGGATATCTTGGGCACTGCGTATTATTGGCTTCTCTCCATGTCTATCAAATGAGGAGACAGAAAAGCTGCTCCCCTCGCCTTCCCATCGCCCGGGGCTCCAGGGCAGGCCCCCTGTGTGTACCCCACTGCTCCCGCTGCAGGGTGGAAGGGAGAGAGCCCTGATGCCCCCCCCACTCCGTGCTGCCGCCGCCCGACTCACCATCTCGTTGTAGGCATCTCTGCTGAGCCGAGGGGTCAGTTTGATGGTCCCCATAAAGACGAAGAAGAGCCCCAGGGCCACCGAGAGGGCGACGATGGTGATAGTCCTGGGAGATGCCATAGAGCTGCAGGGATCCGGTCCTAGCGAGGCCTTCTGGCTCTGGCTGCCAGCCCGGGTGGGAGGGAGTCCGTCACCATTGAAGGCTGTAGGGATAAAGCTGCAGAGGCAGGAGGATGACAGCGGGAGGGAATTCAGCCTCCTCCACTCGGCAACCCCTGGGTCCTAATGCCCTGCAGCCGGAGCCAGGCAGCTCCAGCACCTGGAGCGCTCCTGCCAGCAAGTCATCCTCTGTTTCCTTGCATGTTCCATAAATCGCCCACAGAAAGCAGAAACTGAGCCAGTTCTAGGGATGTGGGACTGCAGCCAAAGGCAGAGCACAGTTGCTCACTAGTGGGAAAACAAGGACATGTTAGGAGAGGACACGGGAATGACGTGCTGTGGAGGAAAAGCGGCCAGGGGTCTCTTGTACATAGACAGCTCTCAGTTCCAGGTATCCAGATGCTCATACACAGCAAACAACATATTGCTTCATGTATTTGCACCAGGAAAGCAGAAGAGATGTCTCGTCCCTGTGGTTCTCCTGGAACCAGATGCCCAAAAGGGAAGGTGAGGCCACTTGTGTCACCCACCTCCACTGCAGATAAAACCTGCCCTGTATATGTTCAGCTCTCCAGAGGCAAGTGTAAAGGTTTTCTGATCCTCTGTTACTTTCTGATTTAAAGTCATTCTCTCTCTCCTGCAATTTGCAACAAATTTCCTTTTGATCAAACCATAGCCAGGCTAGGCAGAAATCTATTCAGATCTTGCAGCAAGAAACCAAGGTATAATTACACAAAACAGAACTGCTGGAATACTGCATCCTTTGGTATAAAACGAAAGCAAGAGGCTGTAACAGTGTGCAAGAATCTTACACTCATGGGACAATGGTGTAATAAGTCTCAAGTCCTAAATGCATCTATTTTAAGCCCCTGTGGCTTGAGAACTGCTGGTTGTTAGTATTCCAAGCTCAGGTTTCATTAGGACTGGAATTAAAGTCTGAAAAATACAGGCAGCTCTCCCTGTTTCCTTAGGAGTTTATCAGGCTTGATTCAAAACTTCATGGAATTTACAAAATGCAAGGGAACTGCTCACTCACACCTCCCTCCCCATTACAGCAGCTACATCTCTGGAAGAGCTGGAGAGAACTTCACATAACACTGTGCTTCACAGTGAGCAGGACAGGACAGGTACAAAACACAAGAAATCCTTTTAATTAGCTATTGCAGAACATCCTGAGGAGGAAAAATGTTGCTGCTGACATTTTCATAGGGCACTTCATATTTAGGTACGTGTTAGTGGAGAAGAGGAGGCAGTTGTGAAAGGAGAGACATTGAAATCTGTTCTCTTTTCATTTTATTTTACAGAAAAATCTCATTGCCTCCAACTTATCCACGTGACTGACAGTGATTCAATATTGGGTTTGGAAGCTTATACAGGAATATTTCCCTGACCCCCAGAAATCAACATATTCCCATTGAAGCATGAGGATTTCTAGTTCCTACGGTTTCTTCATAGCCAGTTCAATATCAACTTGAAAAAGCCCTGGAATATCCTTGAAGCAGGCATAGAACTAATGGTATGGCAGTATTAGAAAATGCAGTGGATTTTACTGCATGTATTCATATGTTGATGGTGGAAACCCACAATACCAGGTGTTATGGAACCTTTCCTGTCTGACCCTTCAGACGCCACTGCTGGGGTCACACTCACATCAGCCCAGAATGTCACTGCTGGGACCAAAGTCCCTTTGCATCAGTGGTTCCAGTGAACCCACAGATGCCTTAACTCCCTACACACTCCACTGACAAAGTCAGACAAGTTTCCTTCACTGGATCAACCCCAGTTTCCCATAGCAGAGCTTCCAGACACCTGGATCCTTTAAGTATTTTAACTGTGGCACAGCAACATAACAACAGCTGGAGCTGGTGCCTCCAGGAAGGGCCCCAACAAAGGAATCCCTGGGCTTTCATACCCCTACACCCTAAATCTCCTGGCCCTTGCACAACAGTTCTGACCAATGGAAAATTAGGGTCTGGGGTCTTCTCATTGTTCATTGAGTTCTGCAGAGTGTCTGGGTGAGGAGCCACCCACCCTATGGTCTTTGTGTTCCTTGCCTGGGGCTCCAGCAATTTTCCACCACCCAGGGCACAATTTGCAGCTGGAACACCAAGTTGGGCACACTCCTCAACACAGGGAGAGTGTATTTTTCAGGCTGCTTTAACCAGCAGCCCAAGAACAGGTTTGCAGGGGAAGGAAGGGTGATGAAATGCTAGAGAGAACCTTTTCACCTCAGAAATCCAAGTGGTTCCTTAAAGAACAGTGTTGCTAGGCAACCCAAAGTAAGAGAAAAAGCAAAATTATTTATTTTTATACAACCTATCCAGAAAATAAGTTAAAATCCTAACTCCATTGACTCAAGTCTCCAGCACAGTAGGAGGTTGCTTCCCAAGCTCTCACAGCTGGCATACTTGCCTCCCTGTCAGCGGGTGAACAGCAGCACCAGCTCACAATGAACAGTATGAGGAAACAGGTCAAAAGGAATTGCCAACACGGGGGCAAACGGCTCTCCTGTCAGCTTCTTCCGTGAGTCAGGTGGGCAGCACAGCCTGTGGAAAGCAAAGAGCAACCTTCAGACCAGTAACAGAACCCATTCCCACCATTATTGGCAGCACAATAGCACAAAAGATCCACCGAGGGGGTATTGTTTGTTTGGCTAATGTCCCTCAGAGTCTGCAGCTGGCACTGGCTGAGGTGTGGGACCACCAATACTGAATCCCAAACCAGCTCTGAAAACCTCAGGGACAAGCTGAACAGCCAGTGGCAAGTTTAAAGCTCCCTTTCTCACAAGCCATCCCAGCTGAAAGACACTTAATACCCTTAGGAAGCAATTTTCAGTTTTGCACTACCTTCGTGGCCACCTGCAGACAGATTTATCACCTGCAAACAGGCCTACCCCAGATAAAGCCCCATGATTAACCCTAAGCAGGTGACTAATCCCCTTGGCTTCACTTTGTTGGCTAGGGCTCAACCTTCCTGCAGTGATGCCCGTGGATTCTGTATCTCACATCCAGATGTGTTCTTTTGTTGGGGAAGGTTGCACAATGCCATTATAACGTTTGCATTGTTTTCTACTCCTCACTGATGCAATAATGCATCCTGCTGTATGTAAAACCCAAAGAATACCCCCCTACCTTAAATCAGCAAGTGCAGCTTGCAGGGAAACCCAAAGCAACACGGAGGCATAAACCCCTCCTGCCCATGCACTTAGTCCTGCATCTCACCTGCAGAACTCACCCAGCAAAATTTAACCACTACAAAAACCTTCCCAAGCCTTGTCTGGACATAATAGAGTCTGTCACTAAGGTCAGTGGAGGGGAGGAGAGTGCTCACTCAAGGAAGTTCCTCATGGCTTCACCCTCTGGCTTGCAGGAGATGTAGAGCAGCCTGCGGATCGTCCTGCAATTCCGGATGGCCCGCACGACCCTGTAATCTGCAAAAACACACCCTGCTTTCCCAGTGACCCAGGAGGAATGACTGCACACAGAGCCTCACAGAACTGCCCTGAACTGTTGAAAATATAGGGGAAAAAGAGACACATATTTTGCCATGTTCTGTCTCAGACCCGTGATGCTGATAGCTCAGCACATTAAGCAGGGTAGAGCAGCGGGAGAAATCCCTCTGCTTCCCAGAGGGATGAAGGATGAGAGAGAAATCGTTACTAAATTAAGATGAAAATAAAAAAATAAATAGCATATTCTCTCACGTAGCCCAGCCCGAGATGGGTTCACCACAGCAACAAGCGGCCGGGCATCCTCCCACGACGCCAGGAGTTGTGGTAACACGGCCTCTGCCTTCCCACTGTGAAACTCACAGTTTGAGATCCCTGGGAAGCAAAAAGAACAGAGTCCCACCAAGTGTTAGGTATAACATGAACTACCCTTTGCTGTGTTAGGGTCCCCCCGCTCGCTTACTACTTCTGATTTTTCAGCAGTTAGTTTGAAACTTTCTGCCACGGCGAGTTTGAACTCACCATTGAACACTGCATTCCACTTAGCATCCTCTATTGCCTTCTCCACCACCTCGACACCGATGACCTTGGACACCTGGCGAGCCAGAGAGAGACCAATTGTGCCTGGAATCACGGGACAAAAAATACTCTGTACATTCATGCTGAAGAAACAGGCCTTTACATAGCAAGGATCAGTTCTGGCACCAGCAAAGCACCAGCCCTGGGAGCTGGGCTCACACGGCCACTACTCACCTGTTCCACAGCAGATGTCGAGGAGGACAGTGTCCCCAGTAGTCTGACAGAGCTTCCCAACTGCCTGGTACAGAACTTCTGCTCCAGCCGTGTTCACTTGGAAAAAGGCATCTGGAGAGATGCGAAACTTCAGGCCGAGCAGTTCTTCAAAGATGTGAGGTTCCCCGTGGAGCAGCTGGTAGGGAGACTGCTCGTGGGAGCAGCGTGTCATGGTGCTGGTAGACCACACAAAAAACAGCTCTTAGAAAGCAGCAGAGAGCTGGTTGACATTCCCAGGGTGCTCGTGGGCAGGGGAGGATGGTTTTCTCCCCAGGCAACCTCTATTTTGTGGGAGCCTCTCAACAAGATCAAGAATTTTGATTCTTTGTAAGGGATCTGTGACTTGCACAGCCTAGATTTCATTAAAAGGATCAAAATGACCTAGCAGAAGGCAGCAATCCTCGGGTCTATTCCCCAGTTTTGCTTCTAGTATGATTTACTGTCTTGGAAAAGTCACTGTAGGCTTTTACTTTAGTTTGCCAGTCTCATAACTCCCATGAGGTAGAGCCACAGTGTGTTCAAGTATTACAGGCTTGGAAAAAAAAAGATGGGGCCATTTTAAAGCCATATCTTTATGTGGGATCCAAACATTTGTCATTCTCTTCAAGCACTCCTTGAACTGATAGAATTTGAATTTGATCAGAGAAGGGGGATAAAAAGGAGGTGGCTTTGTTTCCACTCATTCCCTGTGCCAAGACATATACCTCTCTTGGAAATAAAGTGAAGTCAAGGCACAGACTGCTCCAGGTCCACACGTGAAGAACTCCTTGAGCAGTGCTTTCTGAGTAGCCAGTGCCTCCTGTTAAGAGCAAGAAAGGAAAACCTGCTGTTTGGGTAACCTGATTAGACACCTTTTCCCAGGGATACACCCAGAAGGCTCAGGTGAGCCGGGTATCTGATGTGCCTCTTGCCATGGGCTCTGTCCTGCACATCCTCACCTGGCCCAGCTCCTGGGGGTGGAAAGTGATGATGGCCATGGTGTGGCCACGGCTGGTGGTACGAACCACGAGCTCCCGCCAGTGTCCACCTTCATGGAAAAGGATGCAGGAGTCCAGGGGGGAACGAGAGATGAACTCTTCATAGCACTGAGGGGAGGGGAAATGGCATTTGTAGTACCACGAAGACAACTGCCCTGGTCTTAACCCCCAAGACAGGCAGCCCTTCCACCAGCATGATCTGGTTTCTCTGTTTTCAATAGACTGGGTGAAAGCTCTTTCCAGGCTCTTGAAAGACAAAACATTTTAACAATTTCAATTTGCAGTTCTTATGTGTTTTAATAGATTGGCAGGAATTCGTTCTCATTTGATTAGTTTCATTCTTTGGAACAGTTTAGAGGCTCCAACATTAAGATGCAAGTTTTAAAAAAGTACTTTTCCATCAACCAGAGTCAGGCATGAAACTTTTCAGACCATGAAAATGAACTTGAAAACACGGAGTAACTAAAATTACAACGTTCTCCCAAACAAGAGTTATTGCAGTCCCTCTATTTCAGTCTAGGGACAGACATGACTTATTTATTTACCTGGGCTACTTGTATGTGTGTTGAGGGCATGTTCTTCATGTGGTTGGCTTTCACACAGACAATATTTCTTGCTGGAGAGAGATGGACAGGTATTTAATTTGTTCTGTTTCAGAGCACAGTAAACCACTGTACGATCTGAACATGATAAACTTTGGAGAGGCCTTTCCCCTGCTCACATCTTCACTGCACAACACCAAACTGCCTCATGCACTCCAAATGCTTCAACACTGCTCTGCTGCCTATGGAAGTGCACACCCCTCCATGTTCTTCCTGCTCAGCACAGGCTCCTGGAACATGCCAAAAACGTGGGAACAGCATAATTAAGAATAACAAAGCTAAATCCTGAAGGGGCTGATACCCCATCCATCGTCCTTCCTGTTGTATTTTGCAAATTAGGAGCTGGTATTTCTTAAGAAGCGAATGAACTGAGGTGTTAAAATTGCTGCCCTGCTTTGGTGATTGGCATCCCCCAGGATTCAGGCTTCTAACTTGAGAGGAGGCTTTCAAGCAGAGCCTTGCCCCAGCCCAGCTCATGCCAGCAGTTTTCTACTGAGTTTCTTGTCCTGCACTGACCTTTGCCAGTTCCTACATACAACCCCACAGTTTTGGGGTTCCCATCTGGTCCTCGGTTCACAGAGAAAGTAGATTTGTTTCGGTAGCCATTAATGATGGGCTGAGGGAGAAAAGAAGGAAAAATAAAGCCTTGGATTAAAAGTAATGGAGGAAAGACAAAACCCTGTCTGGTTGTTCTGTTGGCAACATGGGAAGATACATGTGAATGTGCAAAACACAGAAATGGAGCTTGTGCATGAGAACCCCAGTACTTCCCCTGGAGAGGAAGAAATGGCTCTCTGTGACAGAAAGGTGACAGGTTTATCAGGGAAGCCTTGGACACAAAAAAAAGGGTTCCTAAGCACTGGGCTTATTTCACTCTCAGGCAATCAGGCTGCAAAGCAGAAGCTAGAGAGGACTGCCACAGGCACACTCTCTGCAAGCAAATAATGCCCACCATGAGACTCTTCAGTTGTTGAGTGAGAGGCTGTGAGTGGCTCAGAGGGGAGAGCATTCCCACAGGATACTCACAGAAGGGACTACAGGCTGGAGAGGACAGCAGAGCCCACCAGGTTTCTGTGCATCTATGCCCAGCTCCTCAAGACGAGATGCCAGTGTCTGCAAAATCTTCCTCTGGCTTTCATACTTCACCTGCAGAGGAGTTCTAAGCCAGAAACACTCTCACAGGACCACATGATGGTGGGCAGCTCTTCATCACCCACCCCTGGGAAGTCCAACAGGAGGAAATACTGCAAGTGAAAATATAGTCCCAGAGGAACTCTGCCCTTTTCATCACCAAAGCTGCTTGGGGCAACAGGAAGAGGGAAAAATCCCATCTCCATGGTCCCCAAGAGCTGGCCTTGGAGCACTTGGTCCAGCCTGAAGCCCCAGTGAACCAGCTGTCCCACAGAGGACAGGATCACTGTGCAAGTGCCCATTCTCTGTACTATAAGGAACCTCCCAGTTCTATCCTTCACCATAACTGAAGGATTAAAGCAGCAGTAAATGGGGTCTGAAGAGTTTACAGCATTAAGATGATGAGGGCTGTTGCTTAAGGAGATTGGAGAGGCAGTTGGGGCAACACAGCAAAGAAAAATATGTGTAAGCACGTCTTACCTGCAGCTGCTCTTGGTAGGGAAGTCTCCACAGTGGAGTCACTGCATTTGCTAACCTGGAAAGCACAACATCATGGCAGTGCCCAGAGATACTCCCCCCTGATACCCATGGCATAACATCCCTGACAGCTACTTCATGGGCAGGACTTTCTGGTGACAGAGCTGGCTGTGAACACCCAAACTCCCAGTGAACCAGAGAGAAATGCACAGTTTGTGTGGAGCAGGCAGGGAATTTCAAGCTGCCCACCCCTCGCTGACCCACACAGCAGTCGTTTAGAGAAAAACCTCAGAACTTGCCACTACTTTGATCTGAGGCAGAACAAGTAAGAACAAAACACGTAACAGCCGATTTAAAAAAAAGGCAGAGTAAGGGGTGAGGTGGACATGGTTCAATCATAACTATCCATCAACTGCTGACTCACTGAGCTCATGGAGAACGTCACCCCACAGCTGGATAAGTTGCTGGTATTGGTTACTGGGATTTTTGGAGCTGCTTCCAAAAGCACCCAGTGCCAACTACTTTCAGACAGAGAACTGCAAATCAAACGGACTATCACTTTTTGCTTGCCACTGTGGCAACCCGTCTGCTCCTTTCCTCTTAACCTTTCCATTTGTCTTTTCCATTATTCCTATCCCCAGGCCAAACTCGCGGGAAAAAACAGCTGAGTCCTGGCCCTTCTATTTTTACTGGGAAGAGCTGCACGAGGGTAAAACCCCAAACCCACCGCTCTCACTTGCCGCTTCGGAAGAGCGTTCGGTCATTTTGGGAAAGCCGTACCTCTCCTCCCAGGACGGATCTGGCAGGCTGCAGCCCTCCCTGGCCTTTTTCTTCCCTTTCCCCTTTGTCGTTGTCCCCAGGCTGCGGTCCGGGCCGAGCAGGGCGAGCGGCGGGGGGCGGAGGTGCCAGCGCGAGGGTCTCAACAGGCAGCACAGAGCCATGGTGGGGGGGCGAGGGGCCTCACCCGTGTGCTGGTGGGACACGGGTGGGACAGTGCCCGTGTCACAGCAACCACGTGGCTGTGCTGAGCTCTCTCGGGACACGCTGAAAGCGGAGTGCCCCCCGCCACCGAGCCTGTCCGGTGGGATGCTCGGGGCTGGGGAGGCAGCGGGAGGGATGTCTGGCAGAACGTGTCACCTCAGCTGGCGAAGTGGGTGCAGGTGGGTACGTGTGCTCACACGTGTAGGGACGTCAGGACAGCGGGAACAGCCCCTCTCTCAGGCCGTGCCTCCTGCGGAGGGTCGTGGAAATGCAGGAAGCGGGCAAGCACACGTGATCTCACATGCCCGCTTAACCCTCTCGGGCACCAAATATTTTCAGCGCTGCTGGGGGTTTCCCGAGTCAGGTGTGGCTTATCTATTTAGGGACCCCAAGAGTTCTCTTATCCCTTTGAAGTCACCTAAAATTCCTGCACCCACACATCCTTCGGCCAGGAGGCTCACCCACCCACCTGGTACCATTTGGGTCAGCCTTTCTTGTTTGAACCTGGCTGCTGCGGCCTCATCTGGGGGCTTCAGAGCCCGTCGCCATCCCGGTCCCCATCCCGAACCTGGTCCCAATCCCCATCCCCGTCCGGCTCCCGATCCCGCGGCGGCCGCGGCGGGGCAGGAGGGCGGGTCCGCCCGGCCGCCAGGGGGCGCAATCGCCGCTCAGCCCCGCTGCGCACCCGGGGCGGGGCCCGCCAGCCAGAACCACGCCTTTAATAGGCGTGGCCCGTCTTAACCACGCCTATTAAGGGCGGGGACAACAATGTTCAGCGCAGTCTGCAGTGGCCACGCCCCCTCCCCGCCTCCTCCAGGCCCCGCCCTTCGGTACGCGACAGCGGCGCGGGCGCTGATTGGGCGGCGGCGCGGGGCGGGGCGGCGCGTCAGTTCCGCGGCGGAGCGGGCGATGCTGGCGGCGGGCGGCGGCTCCGGCCCCGCCGGGCCGGGCGGCTCCGGGCCGGGGCTCGGCAGCGACGGCGACTTCCTATCTCGGTACCGGCTGGTGTCGGCCAAGCTGCGGCGGCGGTTCCTGCGCAAGCCCAACGTGGCGGAGGCGGCGGAGCAGTTCGCGGCGCTGGCGCGGGAGCTGCGCGCCCAGGAGAGCCTGCCTTACGCCGCCTGGTGCCAGCTGGCCGTGGCGCGCTGCGCGCAGAGCCTGTTCCACGGCCCCGCCGAGGCGGCCGCGCTGGCCGAGGCCGCGCGGCTCTTCCTGCGGCAGGAGCGGGACCTGCGGCAGCGCCTGGGGCTGCGCGGCGGCTTCGGCGAGCACGTGTCGGCGGCGCAGAGCTGCGGGGCCTTCGCCGCCCGCCTGCACCTGGAGCGCGGGCAGCCCGCGCTGGCGGCCGGGCCGTGCCTGGAGCTGGCGGCCGCGCTCCGCGACACGGGCCAGCCCGCCCGCGCCGCCGCGCCCCTGCAGCGGGCGGCGGAGCTGCTGGGGGCCGCCCGGCTGCCGCTGCAGGCCCTGCGCTGCCTGGCCGAGCGCGCGTCCTGCCTTCTGCTCGCCCGCGACTACGCCGGGGCGCTGGCGGCGCTGACGCGGGCGCAGGCGCTGGCCGGGGCCGGGCTCGGCGGGGCGGGAGCCGGGGCGGCTCCTGGAGGTGCCTTCCTGGACGTGCTGGCGCGCTGCGAGGTGTCGCGGGTGCTGCTGTTGCTGCTGCTGCAGCCGCCGCCGGCCAAGCTGCTGCCCGAGCACGCCCGCACGCTGGAGCAGTACTGCTGGGAGGCGCCCGACGGCGGGGCGAGCACCACCGGCAGCGCGGGCGGCCCCGGGGCGGGCGGGCTACCGCCGGCCGCCAGCTACCTGCCGGCAGAACTGTTCCTGCTGCTGCAGTCGGCCGTGCTGGCATGCCAGGAGAAGGACGTGGAGGCACTGAAGGCACTGCAGGCAGAGCTGTGGCCGCTGCTGAGCGCGGAGCAGAACCACCTGCTGCACCTGGTGCTGCAGGAGATGCTGAGCCCCGCCGGGCAGGGGCTCTGAGCACTTGCAGGGACTGCTCGGACTGGTAGTTTCAACACAGACTGTCCCGCTATTTATTTTTAATACCGACTCTGTAATGCACTCAAGCCATGGTTGATGAGCAGATGTGTTCACCTTGTGTCATAGTAAACTGCTCACTGTATGTACTGGATGTTGTCCTGCTTGGAAAAAGTGTAATCCCGAAGCGGAAGGGCCGGTTTGGGGCAGAACAAGGCTGTGCATTAAAGGACTGGCTGCAGTTTGTGTGTGTTGGAGGATTTGGGCATCTGGGGATCAAATGTTGCTGGAGTTGTTTTTTTAAAGAAAATTAAAGAGCCCACACAAAACACAAACAAACAAAACCCCAACAAAAAACAAAAAAAAAGAGATTTTAATTTTTTTCCCCTCCTGAAAATGAGAGACACTGCAGCCAACATGAGGCTGTGCATTTTGTGGTGGGTGAAGGGAGTTTGTCGCTGACTAGCAAGTGGTGGCCTGGGGTCAGTCTCTGTGTAACAGCTGGTAACCCAAAGAACTGAGCCTGCACAGTGGCAACTCCACTACAGCTGAGGGAATTTGAGAATTAAAGTAGTGGTGGAGGGCGAAAAGAATGAATGGACTGCTAGCTTATTTCTTTTCTGCTGCTATCTCTGTCTGCTGGGGAAACAAAGTAAAAATCTGTGTGGCAAAAGTACATAGGATGAGCACAAGTCGTGTGAGTCCTATGAGGAGAGGCTGTGGGAGCTGGTGTTCAGCCTGGAGAAGAGGAGGCTCAGAGGAGACCTCATCACTCTCTACAACTCCATGTAAGGAGGTTGTAGCCAGGTAGGGGTTGGTCTCTTCTCCTAGGCAGCTGTCAGTAAAACAAGAGGGCACGGTCTTAAGCGCTGCCAGGGGAGGTTTAGGTTGAATATTAGGAAAAAAAATTTTACAGAGAGTGTGATCAGACACTGGAATGCGCTGCCCAGGGAGGTGGTGGACTCACCATCCCTGGAGGTTTTTAAGATGAGACTGGATGTGACACTTAGTGCCATCATCTGGTAGCCAGGGCTGTGTTGGATCAAGGGTTGGACTTGACGATCTCGGAGGTCTTTTCCAACACGGTTGATTCTATGACTCTGTCCTTTTTAAATTAAGACAGACGAAACTGTTACTAGAATTGTATCTAGTTGAGTAGCAGTGGTGAATGGGAGCAGCGGGGGCGCCGGGCGGGGATGCTCCTGCCGGGCGGGGCGGTGGAAGGGCCGCGGCGGGCGGGGCCGATGACGAGGAGCCGGTGACGCGGGGCCGGTGACGCGGGGCCGTCGCGGGGCCCGTCGGGACGGGGCGGCCGTTCCGGTGCGTGCGGCGGGGACACCACGCGGCCATGGCGGATGGGGACGGTGCGCAGCGGTGGGGACCGGCGGGGGGCTCCGGGCGGACACGGGGGGGAAGGGTCTGCGGGCGATTTTGCCCCCTCCCCTCGCCGTTCCCCCTTTCCCCTCCCGGGCCTGCCCCGCTCCCCGCGCTCACTGCCGGCGTGTCGCTCCCGCAGGTTCCAGCGTGAAGAAGAAGAGGAAGAAGGAGAAGCGGGCGCTCGCCGATGAGGATGTTGCGGTGAGCGGCGGGGGCGGGGGTCTGCCCGGGCCGGGTTTGGGGTGCCGAGGGGGGCTCCCCCAGACCCATCCGTGGGGACGCGGTGGGATGGTTGATGGGGAGGGTGAGTAAGGCTGGGCTGGGCTGGGTTTCTCCCGCGCCGTTCCCGCAGGGAGCGCGGCCGCCCCACGTGGATGCGGCAGCGGAGCCTCCCGGGCCACGTGGAGCGGGCGCGTGGAGGCGGCGGGAGCGCGGCCCGCCGGCTTTTCCCGCTCTGATCCCGGTGAACTCCGCCCCCCCGCAGGACATCCAGCACACGGAGGACTTTCTCATCAAGCCCGAGTCCCGAGTGCCCCAGCTGGACACGTCGCAGTGGCCCTTGCTGCTAAAGGTACGGCGGGTTCTGCTCGGCCTCGTGGTCCGTCCCTGCTCCCGCTCCTTTTGTCCTCTGCCCGTGGAAGTGCACTGCTGCTTTGTGTAACCCCGCTGCATGCAGAAATCGTGTTATCGAGTCTGACCAGCAGTATCATTTTCATGCCTGTTTTACAAGTGTACCGTGCCAGATTTCTTGAGCTTTTTATTTGGGTCTGGCCATAGCTTGTGATGTGTATAGACTCCCAAGTTGCTTGTGCTGAGTTTCTGGGGCATACTGGATTTATCCTCTGCTGTAAAGATGTGTGTTCTGCTGCTTTCCCATCTATTTCCGCGCAAGATTCGTTTGTTTCTTCTTCTGTGAAACATTGTGGTTTCATTGTTGGGTGTGTTTGATTTTGGAAGTGGCCCTGACATTTACAAATCAGATCTTGTGTGCCTGGCGGAGATGTAGGAAAGCAATGCTGAAACCAGGGTGAGCTCAAGAAGATTTGTAATTTCTGCTTGGATTTTGTAGAGCTTTGACAAGTTAAATGTGAGGACAGCACACTACACACCTCTTCCTTCTGGTGCTAATCCTCTGAAGAGAGAGATTTCTGATTATGTTAGGTGAGTGCAATAAGGGCCAGAGTGGTTTATTTTTCTTTCACAGTTAATACCTTCAAAACGTTTTCTGTCTGGGTTTCCCTTGTACCTTTCTGCTTGACTCAGGGCCTTGCCAGTAATCAGTGAACATCTAATGTGAAGTTTGCTTTTTTTCTGGGGCTGTGGCTGGTCTATGGATGAACATGCAAACGCCTGAGGAACTCTCTGGGTCTTTGGAAAAGTCCTTTGGCCTGCTAGGCTTTGAGACTGCTTGGAGTTTGGTGTCTTTTAAGTACAGAGCAGTCAGGGGAGAAGAGAACTCCTTGACCATGGAATATATCAACCTGTTGTGCACGGAGCAGCTCAGTGTGTGCACTCTTGCTGTGCTTACCCTGGTGCTTAGCCCCTGCTCTCTGCCATCTTGCACTACAGGTCTGGCTTTATTAACCTCGACAAACCTTCCAATCCATCCTCTCATGAGGTGGTTGCGTGGATCCGCCGCATCCTCCGAGTGGAGAAGACCGGACACAGTGGCACTCTGGATCCTAAGGTGACTGGGTGCCTCATTGTGTGCATTGAGAGGGCAACACGCCTGGTCAAATCTCAGCAGAGCGCAGGTATGTTTGTTGCCCAGGCCATTTACAGTGACTGGGAACGTGTGAAGTGCTTTTGGAGACAAAGTGGAGATTTCCAGTACTGAAAGGGCCGATCTTGGCCTTCAGTGCCTTGAATTCAAGGGTTGCATGTCACTCTGAGCCACTGAGGGCACATCCATGCTGTCACAAGTGATTTTTGGTTGCTCCTCTGGGGCTTGTAGTGTTTTAAGTCAGCGAAAACGCTTCTGACAAGGTTTTATGTGCTAATTGAACTTACAGCCTCAGCCTCTTACCAGTCCAGTGAAATAAAAATCGGTGAAGAAATAAATGTAGCTTAGGTTTATTTCCCTGGAAGAATAACCGGCTCCAGAATAAACTGTGCGTTTATTCCTATTCCTCCTATTCCTAGGAGAGGTGGTTGTTAAGATTTCAGGGCCCTGGGGACACGTGGTTTTGAGGGAGTGTGGACCTGGAGGTCAACATTAAATGCAAGTGGCCACTCCTGACTGCTCTTGTCATTCTTTCAGGCAAAGAGTATGTGGGAATTGTTCGGCTGCACAATGCAATTGAGAGTGAGGCTCAGCTGGCCAGGGTAAGTCTCCCTTGCTCTCAGCCATGCTGACACCTGGCATGCAAAGTGTTGGGCACTGATGGGAGATGAGGGGGCAGGAATGGAGCTCAGGTGTGCTGTGTGTGTGAGGTGATGACGCAGTTTATCCATTCTCTGAGTGCAGTGGTGCTTCCCTCCTGCAGCACCCCGGTTCCTGTTCTAGGGTCTGGGTGCTGCGCAGCCTCCAGACATCCTGCAGTCTCCCAGTGTCCTGCTGGGGGCTGCTGTGATGTGTGGCTGGCTGCCTGCAGGAGGGGAGCAGTGCTGGCAGGGCTGGAGCCCCTCTCTGGGGGGCTCCATCCTCACTGGGACGAGGGATGGTGTCTGATCACACGCTGCCACCTGATGGGAAAAGCCTGGCTGTGCTCACTGGCAGCTGGGGTGGCATCCTGAGCACATCACGGGTTTGGATTGGCTTTATTAAATATGACCTCACCAAATTATGATGAACCTTGTGTTTTCTTACTCATGGGAATGGTCATGGTTGCTGGAGACTCCAAGGTGCTCCTACCTTTGGGCACAGGTGTGAGCTATTGCTTCTCCTTCCTCCCTCAGGCAGTAGAAACTCTGACAGGCGCATTGTTTCAGCGACCACCCCTCATCGCTGCTGTCAAACGACAACTGAGAGTCAGAACCATCTATGAGAGCAAGCTGGTGGAGTATGATCCTGAGAGAAGATTAGGTAAAACAGGGCTTTCCTGCCTTCTTCCTCTTAAGCTGGCAGCTGATAAAATTTTCTGTGAAATGGGCTGCTTTGTATGCTTGGCAGATATCTTAAGACCTAAATTCTCCCCACTGCCAAGCAGTAAGTGCTTCATGCGTTGTTTTTGTGTGCTGAGAAGCAAATCCCATCTGTTTCTTGTACTGCTGCATCCTTCATGGAAGAGCCAAATGATGTCAATTAGATGGCACTAGCTCTCAGGGCAAAGATGACCTTCATCTATCACCCCATTCTGATGGCTCTGTGAAGGATTGGAAATACGGCTTCTCTTAAAGGATGTGGTTCATTTCTAGATGACAGCTTTAAATACTCCTCTGTCATCCATTCCAGGTATCTTCTGGGTGAGCTGTGAAGCAGGCACGTACATCAGGACTCTGTGTGTCCACCTGGGGTTGCTGCTGGGTGTGGGGGGCCAGATGCAAGAGCTCCGCAGAGTCCGCTCGGGCGTCCTGGGAGAGAAGGTAGAGTGGCAGCTCTCACTGTAACCAGCCCCCTTGAAACGGTCAGAATTGCGAAGGATTTCTTGGAGCTGTGTGAGTTTTACAGTGTTAGGAGAAGGTTTATGCACGTGGCTGCCGGGAGGAGTTTTGTGAAAAGCCCCTGAAAAGTGGGAACTCTTTCCATAGGTGGTCTGTAACCAAAGTGTTGAGTTCAGTTCAGGATGTTGCTCCTGTTCTGGTAATTAAACTTTGGGACAGCGAGTGACTGGGAAGTGCACCGTGGTGACTGAAGGTTTGTTTTATGTCACCTGTGTTTCTCAGCCTACAAACCACACATTCCACAGGTTCAGGAGTGTGAGCTGTCAGCTTGGCATTGGCACAGCCCAGGGAATGTGTTCCATTGGAATGAGCCTGGGAGACGCAGCCTAGTGTGATCTTGAATGGTTGTACAGTCTTTTCAGTCAGCTCATAGATGGATCCTCCAGAACTAATTTCTCTCTTTGCAAAGCTGCAGTATCAAAATGCAAGTGCTTCCCCACCCCTCTGTGCTCTTAGCACAGCTGTAATCACTGGCAGTCATTTCTGAATTCCAAGTGTTGGGTGCTTACAGCTGCTTCCAAGATTTATTCCATGTCACAGTTGGAAGAGCTGGTTAATTTGGACTGTCTAGAAGTCCCAGGAAGTTACTTTAGGTTGTATTTTAAAGTTTCCTGTGGACAGACCTTGTACACTAGATACAAGATTAGGAAGGTTGAAGTCTGGTAGACCAAGTCAGGCTGCCCTCAAGCTTCAGATGGAAAGTACTCTTGCTTCTTTTAGAATGCATTTTAATGCTTGAGTTGGGCATCTGTTGTTCACTCCCTTCAGCACATTTGCTGTTGGACTTTAGCTGCTTTTTCTGTGTATGTGTTGGTGTTTCAAGTTGGTGGCTGGTGAGAGAGTTTAGAGGGGTTGTGTCTCGGCAGGACAACATGGTGACCATGCACGACGTGCTGGATGCACAGTGGCAGTACGACAACAACAAGGATGAGAGCTACCTGAGGAGAGTCATCCTGCCCCTGGAGAAGCTGCTGACTTCACACAAGAGGCTCGTCATGAAAGACAGTGCAGTGAGTTCCTGAGGCAGGGCCAGCTGACAGTGCACAGCGTCCTCTTGACTTGTGCAGATTTAATATGGGGAACCAGGAGCCGTGTGACATCCAATGCTGTCCTGATTGTGACTTGTGTAGAACCCAGTGAGAGTCACTGCCAGATCAGCAGTGAGATGCAAGAGCCAAGAATTAAGTGACAGAATCTGCTCTCCTCACTTGAGGAGGACGCTGATGGTTATGAGAGATCTGCCTCACCCACTGTGATAGATGCTTTGCTGGCTTCTTCCAAAGCTCCCAAGTTTTACGTAGTGGACAAAAATAAATAGTTAGGGGTATTATTGCTGGGATGGTAATGGCAATGAGAAGCTAAAAATTAGAGGCACTCGTTACCTTATTTTTACTCTTCTAAGAGCTTTAAGCCCTCTTGTTCTCTACATTTTCAGGTTAATGCCATTTGCTATGGAGCCAAGATCATGCTGCCTGGTGTTCTGAGGTATGAAGATGGTATTGAGCTTCATCAGGAGATTGTTGTCATCACCACAAAAGGAGAAGCTATCTGCCTAGGTATGAAACTCCTCATTCTTCTTGTGCCCAGCTAACTGCAGAAATACCAGGCTGTGTGACAGTGAATGAGTCCCCGTGCAGAGAAGGTTTGATTAGTGCTTCCTAATGGGGACTGTGGGCCCAAGGCACTTGGTGTTAAGACACAGTCAGTGCTGGGCAGGCTGTGAAGGGTTCATGAGCTGTGTGTGGTGCTCAGGTGTGCTGTGTGTGTGAGGTGATGACGCAGTTTATCCATTCTCTGAGTGCAGTGGTGCTGCCCTCCTGCAGCACCCCGGTTCCTGTTCTAGGGTCTGGGTGCTGCGCAGCCTCCAGACATCCTGCAGTCTCCCAGTGTCCTGCTGGGGGCTGCTGTGATGTGTGGCTGGCTGCCTGCAGGAGGGGAGCAGTGCTGGCAAGGCTGGAGCCCCTCTCTGGGGGGCTCCATCCTCACTGGGACGAGGGATGGTGTCTGATCACACGCTGCCACCTGGCACATCACACTTCCTGAGCAGATCAGTGCAAAGGGACTCAAGCAACTGCCACCTTTTGTGCAGTGACTTCAAAGGGTGCCCTTTAAAGGGCCTTCAGAGAAGCTGTGTAGGTGACAGGTGCTGACACGCAGTGATGGTGCTCAGTGCTGCATGGCCCCATGCTCTGTCCAGACCCATGGGATTGAGGAGCCTTGGGAGCTCTAACACAGCCAGGCCATTCAACCCTGCTCTTTGTACTGCCTGCACTCTGGTCATCTTGGGGTCCTGGGGCGAAAAACATAAATTATTGGTAGGATTAGTCTCCTCTAGCTTGGTTCTGCAAGACTTTGGGAGCTGGCAAAGGACCAGCTCTGTTCCTTCCTGTGGTGGTGTGGTTCCTTGAGATGCCTGGGAGTGGTGTTGTTAATCCATGGCTGGCACACTTGCTGCCTTTGAGCAGGGCAGCTCTTGGAAGTGTTAGTCCAGAACCTGCTTCCAGTGAGTCTTTGGGGTGAGACAGCCCTGGTGGGGGGTGTTGGTCCTCTTTGTGCTGATAGTTCTGCTATTAAAGAGTTAATGGCCTCCCTGCCTGCTTCTGCAGCCGTTGCCTTGATGACCACAGCAGTCATTTCTACCTGTGACCATGGCATCGTGGCAAAGATCAAGAGAGTGATCATGGAGAGAGACACATATCCCCGAAAATGGGGTCTGGGCCCCAAGGTGAGTGGTGTGGGGGTGCAGTCTGTCCCAGTGCAGTGGTGGGAGCCCAGCTGGTGGGATGTGGGACTCTGGGGTCCCCCTTGGGCAGAGCTGTGCCTGTGTCTTCTTCAGGGATTTCCTGTAATTCTGCAGCCTTCTGGAGCCATGGGGGTGGCACTTCCTGGTGTCAGGGGGTGATGGGAGCAAGGCTTTCCCTCCCAACAGAGCCTGGGCAGTTCTACTCCAGGCCCAGCTGGGGCCACTGCAGGTGTTAAGGAATGGGCTCCTCGGGTCTGTACAGCACCAGCCCTCCTCTGGTAAAGAGCCAAATGATGTTAAGTGGATGGCATTAGCACTCTGTGCAAAGATGACCCTCATCTATCACCCCATGCTGATGGCTCTGGAGGGGCTGGGCAAGGAGCTGCTTTTCCTTTTGGTGCAGCTGCAACACTATTTAAATGCAAACTGTCTTGTGAGACACTGAATTGTGCCTGAAGAACAGGAAGGGTGGGAACGTCCATTGGCTCCTTATTTACTAATGAAGATGCCTCTGGTCTTGAGATTTAGGCTGCTGTGCAGGGCATGTTTTGTGTGATTTATTAGAAGATCCTTGGAAAAGCGTTAAGCACACTGTAGTTGTTGGCTTGGCTTGTTCCTGGATTACCTTCTCTTAGGCTGAGTGGCTGAAGCCCCAGGGAGGATCTTTCTTACCTGGAGCTGCAGTTTGACTTGTTGCACTTTGCTCTCAGGCCAGTCAGAAGAAGATGATGATCCAGAAGGGTCTGCTGGACAAGCACGGAAAGCCCAACGAGAACACACCAGATTCCTGGAAGAAGGAGTATGTGGATTACAGGTGGGTACAGGGTGTGTGGCTCCCTCGTGGTGTTCAGAGGGGAGCACTGTGCAGCAAGGGCAGGGTTGGGTGCTGCTGTTTGATCGTGGAACACGTTAGGCTTGGCCCAGGGCTGTTGGCTGTCCTGACCTGTGTGGTGCGGTTGCATTTCTTGCAGATGTTGGGCAGTGTCGGAAGGAAAGTGCCCGAGCAGACAGTTATCCCTTTTTAGCCTGTCTTGTGGTTCTAGAGGGAGTCAGTCTGCTAAATTAATGGGAAAGGCCTTGCTGTTGCCCAGCCCAGCTGGCCCTGGTGCAGGCTGCAGGTCTTCCCCACACCAGCTTCCCCACCCAGCTCCTGGGGTGGGTTGTGGAGCCCTTGTGAGGGTTTGTACGTGTGCAGAGCAGCGTGAGGCAGCAACTGTCCTGTTCAGCCTGGGCATCTTTCCTTGCAGGGATTCTTCTAAGAAAGAAGCAGCTGCTGATCACCAACCTGTGTCAGAGCTGGAGAGGGCTTCAAAAGTGAGTATCGTTGGTGCTCTCTGGCTGTAGCATTTTTGGGCCCTGATGAAGAATGGATATGCACCACTTCCTTTAGGCAGCTTGTATTGGGTGATGGATTGTGTGCTGCTTGTTTCACAGGGTGTTCCATGTTGTGGGAGCCTAGACCCTCCACATGTGCAGTGGCCCACAAGCTGGCTGTAAGGTGACCTCCTGAAGGCCTTACCCTCCCTGGGTGTTTGTCTCTGGGATTCTGTGCTTTGAGTGCAGAGAACCTTCTTGGAGACTACAGACAGTTGCAGAAAGGTCCATGCAAGAGTTGCATCTAAAATTCCCTAAGTCAGGGCTTTTGCATGCCTCTGAAAAGGTGAAGTAGTGTTTTACATGAATATTTGGGATACAGGAAACCTTGAGAAGTACAGGGTGCAATACTGGCAGAAGCAAATCCTGGACAGCATGTGCTGGAGGGGCCACTGACAGTCTGCAGGTCACCCTGCCTGCCCAAAGCATTGTTAACTGAAGTTGGATTGAATCAGGCAAAATACTGCAGTGGGCTTGCAAACAGTTTCCCCCTCCCCTGAGCTCCGTTGGAAGGTGTTGGTGTGTCTGACAACGTGTCCCCCAACAGAGGAAGCGAGAGTCGGAGAGTGAAAATGATGAAGCTGTGAACCCCCCGTCCCCTGCCACCCCTCCACCAGAGGAGCTGAGCAAAAAGGAAAAGAAAAAGAAGAAGAAAGAGAAGAAGGCCAAAGAGGCAGCCGAGAGTGGGGGAGAGCAAATAGAATTGGTAAGTAATGGGTGCTGCCGTGGTGTGCTCTAAAAGTGGGGGAGGTTGCTGTGTGTCCCAAATACCTCCAAGAAAAACACATCAGCATCCTGCTGTGCATGTCCACAAAGTGCCAGGCTCCCAGAGCAGAGAAAGATGTTTTACAGAGGTGCATTTGTAGTCTGAACTGGCTGTTGGGAGATAGGGCAGGTGAGGCTTGTGGGAGTGGATGTACAGTGGGGCGGGGATGGGGTGAGCAGCCCTGGGACAGTTGATGGGTTCCTGCCAGGCCACCTCTGTGCTCTGGTGCCCTGTCGTGGGCCCTGGGAGGATGGTGCTGGCATTCAGTCTGTGCTTGAGTGCTTTTATGGTGGTGAGGGAGCATTGTGGCAATGGGGAGCCTGCAGTGCTTCTGGAGTGGGGCTGTTCCTCCTGAAATGAGCAGTGAGGGATTCCTTTTGGATTTCTTCTGACCTTTCCAACCTCTCCACAGACCAGTGAGACCAGCACCAAGAAGAAGAAGAAGAAGAAACAAAAGGAGGTCGAAGAGAGCTCGGAGTAAGCAACTGGATCTGTCCAAAGCAGGCAACCTCATCATTAAGGAAGGAGTCTGAGGCCTTGGGAAGAGGAGGACTGGCTGTGTTGGCAGAGGGGCCAGCAAGCTCCAGGTTCTTTCCGGGTATGTTTGCCCAGGATGTGCCCTGCTCAGGTGCCCCTCTTCATCCTGTTTTAAGGGTTGCCAGAGGAGTGGGGTGCCTGGCTGTCCCTGCACTGGGTTGATCTCTAAAGCTGAGCACCGTGACGCCATAGGAGTGATATCTTCAGGGAAGCTGTAGCTTCTGGCTCTTACTTTGTGTCTCTTTTCACCTAGAGGGTGGAATAATCTTTCTTCCCCTTCTAGTACTGCCTCTTCCTTTTCTTCCAAGGCTGAAGCTGTTACCTGACAGTTACATGAATGTATTGGTGCCTGGAGGACTGGCTTTGTCACAGCCCATCTGAACGGGCTTGGATGGGGACAGTCAGATCAGTTATTGAAAGGGCTCTGCTTTGTTTTTAACTTGGCCACATGCTTGGCTTGACCTACATGAAATGAAATGAAATAGTCCACCCAGATATTCTTCAATACCTTCTTTTATCTTTTTACCTTTTTCACAAAAGGTAAACGTTAAAACGTTTACTTCCTCCTTTTTGCTGTATTGCCCAGGGATATGCTTGTTGCTTGTCAGCTGATCCCCAAACCCAGTGCCCTTTCCAGGGTGTACCTCTTGCTGGCTCTTTGCTCCTCTCTACCCACTTGTTGGATTGCAACTGCAGGGCTTTGGGTTGCCTTTCCTGGTTTTGATGCCCAGTGTGCTCTGAAGGCTAAAAGTGGGGATGTTGCTGGGGGACAGAGCGTGACCAGGAGGTGACTGGCCTGTGTGCTTTTCTAAAGGGCTGCTGGGACTGGAGTCCTTGTCAGGAAAAGCTTGGTCAGAGGCAGCTCTGCAAGGGGCATTGGGTGTTGGGCTTAAGCAGTTTTAGAAAGACTTTTCCTAATTTCCTTATCTGGAATGGCTTACTGGGGGTCAAAGATCTCTCTGTCACAGGGGTAGTGTGCCAGGATTTTAGCTCCTTTTAAAGGGGGAAGGATCCAGGCTGCTTTGTTCTGAGATTCATCCCCGCTGAGATTCTGTGACTTTTAACCTCATTCATTGCTTTTATCTTAACTGTCTATCCTCCCCTCCATAGCTGGAGATAAATGCAGACAGTGGGGACAGCAGCTAGTGGCTGTCAGAACCTGAGCAGAAAAAAAAAAATAAAAAAGGTCCATTTTTATGTCCTCTTTTTTACGTAAAAAATAAAAGTCCTGTTTTTAACCGGGTGATTTTGTCACTCATCTGGCTCCTCTTAAGAGGTCAGTGGTCTGTTCATGGGGAGGGGAGGCAGCTTACCACGTGCAGAGAAATGGTCATGATGGTGTGGACCATCTCTACAGGGGTCTTGTCATTGCTTGGGACTTTGGAGGTGCCATGGGGCCACCCTCCACTTTGGCAAAACCCACCTGGGGCACGTACCTGGAAGCTGGGTGTTCTCTCTGTTCCTGCTGTGAAGCTGCTGGAGAGGTCTCATGGTGCCTGGAGGGACTGTTTGGTCCTGGCCTGCCTCATCTTGAGTGTGTTTTAGGGTCAGGGAGGTGGGAACAGAGAACGAGCCATGAGCAGGTGCCCAGCCTAAGAGGTAAAACACCAGCCATGGCAATGTTTCAGCGCACATTTATTGCTGCTCATTGTTTCCCTGCAGTGGATCAGAACGAAGGTCCCTATTGCACATAGATTTTATTTTTGGCATTCTTAAAAAAAAAAAAAGTTGCACGAGACTTTTTAACCACCTTCCCCTTGCCCCTATAGCTGAACACACAAATGAGATTTTCACCTACATGATGGCTGTGGTTTGCCCAGGAGGCACAGAGATACTTCCCAGACGTGGTGGGGGGGGGCTTGTGCACTCCTGCAGGAGGAACCCCGTGGTGAGGATGGCTTTCATGTTTGCATACAGAGTGCGAGACACCCTAGACTGGAAAACATGCCTGGATGATCTTTGTAGAGACTTTTCTACTGCATGCAACAGATACTTGTGGCTGGATGTAATTTACCCATTGAACAGTCCCTCTGGGGTTTGGTCTGTGGGACTTGCTCAGCTGCTGCTGAGTTTCTCTGGCCAGGCTGTAACAATCCAAGCTGCACGGTGAGAATTTCAATAGAGTGAGTTTTTACACCTATGGTTGCACAGGGTGAATCAGAAAACCCCAGCCTTGGAACACAGGGTGAGGCCTGCCTGGGGGTGGGTGCTCCATGCCACATCCATCAAATCCATGCCTGCCTTTTTCTACTCTTCCCTGTTTGTGAAAGGAAACCCTTGGATGTAGGTTGTCTGTGTGAGGTCTCCTAAGCTGTGGGGCTTCCTTGAAGCCTCATGGACACCAGGCAGGGGTCTGGGTTGTTTGTGTGCACTCCTGCAATGTCAGAAGACATCTGCCTGGAAAGCCCCTGTCCTGCCACTTCCCTTGGGACTGGTGCAGAGAAGATCAGGTGGGTGCTACAGCAGGACTGTGCTTTCCCTTGCCTGGTGGGGCAGGGAGCTGTGCTCTGAGCTAATGGGGTGCCCTGGGCTCTGCTGTAGCCACTGACTTACCCTGCAGTGCCATGGGAGGTGGCTGTCCCCCAGGCAGCCCCTGTCCTGCGTTCCTTCCCCCAGGAGAGATGTGGGCACCCTCTGTGTGTGTGTGTGTGTGTCAACCAATTGAGACGATGTCCATGGAGCAGCAGAGGAAGGGAGTTGTGCTGGGCTGTGTGTGGACCGGGGGAAGCAGAGGAGGGTTCTCCCCATGGCTGCAGGATGGTTGATGGGAAGCAGATGGGGCTGGATGCCCTCTCAGTAGACCCAGGAGACAGGCACCCACTGTGGAGAGCTGCAGGCCTGCTCAAAGGCTTCCTGCAGCAGCTGGAGGCTTTCTTCCACCCCGTTGTTGACCAGGGAGAGGTCGAAGTAGTGTGCGTACCGGCTCCGGATGCTCTCCGAGTCCTTCCGGAGCTGCTGCAGAGCCTCGGACTGCAAGAAACAGGAGAGGAATTTCACAGCCCATCCCAACTGGGAAACCCCCACCAAAACAAGAACTGTAGTTGGGAAGTACCAGAGCAAAGAGCATTGTTGCAGCTCATCTGACAGGCCAGGATCTCTGAGTTTCTCTGGCTGAACTCCCATGCAATGCTGTGAGCATCAGGTTACCTGCTGGAGCGAGGCCAAACCTGCTTGGTCTTCTGTTTACCTTTAAAAAGTTCTGTGGCAGCTGCCAGGGAGAATTCAGGAGCAGCAGGGTGCTCAGGGCTGTGCTGGGCAGTGTAGCCAGCTCAAGGCCTCAGGCTGGGTTGGAAGCAGAATCCCTGCAGGATGCTCCCTTCCCACTGGCTTTTCAACAGAACAGCACCAGCTGGCAGAGCTTTACCATCTTCTCTCTACTGGTTTTGGCTGTTTTTTAGTGCTTTATTTTGATAGTAAAAGCAAAGCTGCCTGCCCCCTCCTGCCTGGATAGTAGGGGCATCCCAGGAGTGTACCCCTGCAGGCAGCTCTGCCCCCAACAATGAATTCCTGGCAATTTCTACATATTTCCCTAATGGATCTTGAAAGGCAGGCAGCTTCTGTGCCTGGGGAGCAGGGGGAGAGCTTGGGGTGCAGTGCTCACTGAGCTCTGCTGTGTGCAGATATTAACAGACCTAAACAGATATTATTAGATTGTAATATTAATTATGATATATCTATTATATAATTGTATGCATTAAGATATTAAATAGACCTAGACAGATATTAATAGACCTAAAGATAATATTAGATTATATTACTAGTTACTATATCTAGTACATAATTATTATTAATAGATTAAAAGGACCTCAACAGATACTAATAGACCTAAATCAGACCAAGTCAATGTCTTTCCCTTTTCTGTTAGGCCACTTTGGTACGAATCACAGCACTGACACCTTTAGTGGTCAGCACTAAAACCATATTACAGATGTAAGATTTGCAATACCACACCTTCCCTGAAGGCACAGCAGGTTTCTGTCTTGAAGGTGTTCAGTTCAACACTGACAAACTTTAAATGTAATTAACAGTTACCCCAGGGGGGAAAAAAAAAAAGGAGATAACTTCTTAGCTACTTTCATCTTGAAAGAGTTACTGAAAATATTTATCTATTCTTAGAAAATTAATTTTTTCTATGTTATGGATGAAGCTGGCAGCTCTTGGGGGTGGAGGGGGGAGAGCAATGAGCAGTTTGCCTGGTCATGTGAGCTTCCCTGGGTCACATTAACGCTGCTGCATCCCTCTGGTAAGAGTGAGCCAAGCTGCAGGGTTATAAATAGTGCCTGGCAGCAGAGCTGGCCCTGCCTACTGCAGCAGGATGTAATTCCTCTGGCTAGAGGCAGCAGTGGGTGACAGCACAAGGTGAGGGCAGCAGGCCCTCTCTGCTCTGAGACTTGCCCACCTTTCCCCCTTCCTGCTGCATCTGGCTGTGCAACCCTCTGCAAGTTGATGTGCCTCCAAATACCTGCACAATCCTCGTTCTGAAGGATGCATAAACACCCTCCCTGCAACCTGTACCTTAAGCTTTAGGAACCCAAATTTAATAGGTAGGGATAGGTGGCCTTGGCTGCCTGTGAGTCCAGGAGGAGCACAGCTCTGGGTTTCCATTGTCCCATCACTTCTTACCTCCCTGCCAGGCTGGGCAGGGTAGGCAGCACTGCTCCCTGCATCCAAGGGGCTTTCTGGGAAGTGGCAGCCTGTGACTTCCAGCCTCATGCTTGGCACTGAGTGAGTTAACTGCGGTATCATTGTTGCTTTCATCCTAACGTTAAAGAGATCAGCATCTTAATGAAGCAAAGAATGAAAGCAGCCTTTGTTTGTGTGTCCATTTGCATAGCTGATGGGAGGATAAATCATCCTGCCACTCGTGCTGGGCTGTGCTCCCCACTAAGTGTTAGAGGCTGATTATGCTGTAGGGGTGATGGTTGCTGGGGAGTGTCAGTCAGAGATAGGGAGTCTATGGCTGCAGGAATTCCTGTTTCTCAGGTCTGAGTTCTCCTGGACCACCAAAATCTAAGCAGACAGGAAGGATCTGATGTGGAGCGGGGAGAGCCCTGGGTTGCTGCAGCGGGCTCATCCCCCTTGCCACAGGCTGGTAAGCTCAGCTGGAGGGGGACAGGAGGGGGACAGCCTTGGCACCCTCTGCCACTCACCTCCTCTGCCTTGTCTGTTGGGGCAATGAAGACAATGAACGGGGAGAGCTCGGCTGTGCGCACGATCTTGAGGGTCTGTGGAGAGAGGGGTGTAGTTACCAGGGCGTGCCCTTCCCCAGGGTGGGAGCAAGCACAGCCAAGGCTGCTGTCCCCCACTCCCCATGCTGCCCACACCAGCCTGGCTGTGGCCCTGCTGTCACAGCCAGGTGTGTGTCATAGGCAGTGAATGCCCTCTCTGGGAAGGGAAATGCCACCCCAGGACTCGCTGGCTTTTTCCTTTGGGAAGGGCAGGTGGACAGTGCACCAGGGAAGGCAGGGATGGTCACAGCCAGCACAAAGGGAGTTCAATTTGTGGCAGCCTCTGTCCTGCCCACCTCTTCCCCTGCTCCCTACCTGGGGCTCAATGTCCAAAATAGCGACTTTGTCCTGCTGGTGGATCTTGTGCACTGTTTCAAACTTGGTGCCAAACATGTTTCCCTGGTAGCTTCCAAACTCCAAGAACTCATTGGCTGAGATGTCCCGGGTCATCTCCTCAGTGGAGACAAAGTAGTAGTCCTTCCCATCCACCTCATTCTTCTTCTGGGGGCGCGTGGTGTCTGGGGAGGGAGGGAGGGAGGGAGGGAGGGAGAGGTGAGTGCTGGCCACCAGAAGGACTAGGGAGTGGAGCAGGCATGGAGGCCCTGCATACCTCAAGACTAGGCTGTAATAATCCCTTTTTACTACTTGGGACAAGAATGGAACTCAGCCAGCCCAAGGACAGACACTGAGATGAGAAGACTGACTGAGGTGTCTCAGCAGAGTGGGTGGCAGCAGCCCTGCAGTGTCCTGTGTGGGAGCCCCTGACTTCAGGGGCTTGGTGGTGCTGGAGAAACATCTCCCACCTCCCATCTGCTGTCAGAAGGTCCTGGATCAAAGAGGTGAGAGGAAATGCATCCTGTGCTGTGCCCTGGGTACTTACATGGGGGTGGATACATGAACTTGTCCGGGTTGTTGCTGAGCAGAGCGTTCTTGATGTGGCTACGGCCCACGCCACTGGCCCCTGGATGGACAGAGAGATGGACACTGGAGCTGGGCTCAGAGCAGCCTCCACAGCTCTGGCTCTGAGGAAAGGTGCAGAGCTTGGCCTGGGCCCAGGATGTGTTTTCTAAGCTGGTCTGTGGTGTCTTCCAGCCCTGGAAGTCTCTCCCTGCCCTGGGGATGCTCACCTCCAGCCCCAGCTGGAGGCAGGGCTGCTGCCCACTGAGCAGCCAGCACAGCTGGACATGGTGGGCTGCCCATGCCTGTGGAGTCCACCACCAAGAGCTCAGTCCCTGCAGCGTGGGAGTCCTTGCTTTAGTGCAGCTGTGCAGACCAGAGCTGCTTTTAATAAAGATTTTCCATGAAGATGCGTAGGAGCTGCAAAGGCCTGAATTAACTCCACCTCAGCATTGCAGTGCAGATGCCAGACCATGCACAATGCTGCATGGAGGAGGTCAGCTGCAGGCAGAAGAAATGCTCCCCAGACCTCACTAGGTTTTGAAGGGCCGTGCTGCCCCAGCCCCTGGTTCCCCTGGGGCCCACCACACAGCCCCTGTGCTGCAGAGAATGCCTGGGACAGGACCTACCAATGAGCACCAGAGTCTTCCTCTTGAAGGCAGGCAGCCTCACCACCTCCTCATATGAAACAACATCCAGCTGGTCAAAAACTGGGAGGGAGGAGAAATAAGACATGGAATGGTCACAGAGCTGGGTTGGCCACAGAAGCAGGACCTTGTGCATGTCAGACCAAAGCCAGGTCCTTGGGCAGAATGGACAGAGTGGTCAGGATTGGGCTGGGAGCTCACCCATGTTTGGCTGCTTGGGGAAAAGGCAGCAGCCTCAACAGCAAGCACCATGTGAGGGGCAGAGTGGGCACTGGGGAGCTGGACCAGCAGCTGCTGAAGAAGAAGCCAGGGCTGCTTTTGCTCAGGACAGCAGGACCTGGGAGCGGGGTGGAGAGGCAGCAGGATGCTGCAGGGAGCTTGTTGCTGGGGAAGCTTTATTTATCTTGGTGATTTACAGCCTTGTTTGTGGCTGGTTGGAGCTGCAGGCCGGGCTAGGAGCCAGCATGTCCTCAGGCACCCACCCTTGCCAGCTCAGGGCATTTGCACGGGTGGCTCAGGGTCAGTTCCCTGCCCCACCAGGGATACAATTTTGCAGCTGAGCAGTAGCACAGCCACTGCTTGCCTTGTGTTCAGCAGGCTGTGGTGTTTGAGGCCCAGGAGCCTGACCTCACAAAGCCAGGAGTGCCAGGGATTGTAAACACAGGAGAGCACGGGAGCTTGGTGCTGAGCCAGCCCTGGCCTCATGGACTACATGGGGACACAGCTGTGGCCACCTGAGGGGCATGAAAACTAAGGAAGGGACTCAAAAAAGCTGACAGCTGTGGGGTATCCTTCCGAGGTTCCACTGCCAAGACAGCTGGGCTGTTTGGTTGACTCCCACAGAGGACAGAGTGATGCCATCCCCCAGCGGTGGGGATGGAGCCCATTGCCCTACTCACACTTACTCGAGCTGTGCTTGGCCAGGTATTTATCTTTGCACTTCTTCTTCTTCCCAAAGGGGCTACAGCTTGGGGATTCACTCTGACTGGGCTGGGTGACACTCGCCACGCGCCTGCCAAGAGAGGAGAAACCACCACGGCCCAGCTGTCACCCCAGCCCTGGGGAAGCAGCAGGACTGTCCCTCAGACATGCAAAGGCTAGAGGAGCAGGTCGGCTGCTGGGACAGGCAAAGGCTCACCCTGCAGCAGATGAAGGGGACATCTGCCTCCTTGTCCCAGCAGTGACACTGGTGTTACCCAGCACAGTCAAACTCCTGATAGCACACGGTCACTGTTCCCACCTCCACTCCAAGATCCAGCCCTTCTGGTCAAATCCAGGCACCTACCACTCCTGCAGCTCTGGAGAAGGGATGAGTCCTGCTGACTCGGTGCAGGAGCCCTCCACCCGGCCCTGCCACCAGTTGCTGTCATCCTTGTTTATGATCTGAATCACATCACCGATCTGAAACTTCAGTCCTGCTTCCTTGCAGGGGATCAGGTTGTCTTTTTTGGGGTCGTAGTCAAACTGTGCCCTCATGAACATCTGCAAAAAAGAAAGCAGACCAGAGTCAGCATGGCCCTGAATTTGGTCATGTCCAGCTCCTGCCTTCACCTTGCACTCCCCAACGGTGACTGCAGAGATGGCTCCAGGCACAAGGTCCCTGCTCCAGGAGGGACCACAGCCCCTGCTGCTTTCCAGGCCCCACAAGGCTGGGTGGGGAGAAAGGAGAAGCACAAAGCTTTGAAGGAAGCTCTTGGGCATGGAATTGCAGTGAGATGTGCTGGGGGGTGGATGAGGGAGGGAGAAGGATGGCATCTTGGCCCTACTGGGAGGCGGTGACAGGGCTCTAAGCAGGCCTACATGTCCACAGCTGGTGTTCAAACCCTGCCATGGAGCCTCCCTGCAGTGCCCCGGGTGCTGCACAGTGCTGGTGAGCTGAGCCAGCTGCAGAGGAGCCACAGTGCACAACTGGGGTCTGCAGTGGGGCAAGCACAGAGGAGATATCACAATGGTGCACCCTGCAATATGATGTCCTAGGGACCCCAGGGAAGGCCATGGCTCAATCCCCAGCTGCTCTGTGCTGGCCTTTTCCCAGAACTGGGCACTCCCTGTGTGCCATGAGGCTTTCAGGGAGACAAAGCTGCAGTGCTGAATCCATCCCTGCCTTGATCTGTCCCGGTCCCTTCAGCATCAGCTACTCTTGCAAAGTTACATTCATCACAGCTGCAACTGGAAACAAGCTGTTGCTGCTTCCCAGGCCACCATGCACCCTCCTGAGGGAAGCCCTGGGGACCAAGAAGGTGTGAGAAAGTGAGACTTTCCCTGTCCCTTCTGCTTGCTCAGCTCTTTGGGAGCGAACCTGCAGCTCCTACTCCCATTGGGGCACCCCACCCCACTGCCTTCCCCTGGCCTCAAGCCCCCCTGAAGCCAGCAGGCAGACAGACATCCCTGGGCTCTTGCTGCCTCCAAGCATCTTTGCAAGGTCAGGAGAAAAATGGCATGTGGTTTTCACACATGGACATTGTTTTCCAGGGAGGCTGTTTGGGAAGAACAGGCTCAGAGAGCAGCAGAATAGATGAGAGTCACCTACCCCATGAGAAGGGCAAACCACACGTGTCCCCAGTGTGTTCTGCATTGCCCCTTGCTCTTTGGTGCCTGGATGAGTTGTTTCTTGAGTGAAATGCTGCTGCAGCAGCAATTTGTCTCTGGCCAGCACACCCAGGAAGATCAGGACTGTCTCGGGACTAGGGTTGGGGCAGATGAGGAGTGAAAGGCAGGGTTTAGGGAACCCTGAGCACAACCCTAGCAAGTTATTTATCCCAGAAACGCAGCGTGTAGTAAGGGGGCAAAGGGTATCCCCATGGAGTGATGCCAGTCCTGTCCTCAGATGTCACAGGCAAGGCCTGGAAAGTCCTCCTCCCTGAGTAGAGTAGACCATGCTGTCCTTGTTCCACACTAAAATGATTTCCCACAGTATATCATCCTGCAGCAGTGCCTCTGGAGGCACAGAACCATCACAACACAATGGTTCCCTTTCACTGCCAGGAGAGAGCATATGGATCAAGCTGTGGCATGAGATCTCTCACAATGGAAAACAATAAGAGTGGAATCTCCTCTCAAGATGAGGACTGATGCTTACTTTGCAAGCACTCCCTGGCACCACACGAACACACAAGGACTGCCCAGGCACCTGCCTGGAGCTCTCTGCTCCCCACTGGTACCCCAAGATAGACAGAGCCAGGCCAGCCTTCAGGTGAGCCAGCAACTGTGTGCTTTTTCTCAGAAATAGCTTTTCCCCTGGCACTGAGTTGCCCTGGCCAACTGGAGCTGGCTGGGTCAGGCCAGGGAGGGCAGATGGACAGCAGGGAAGGGAACACAGGGGCCAGTGTTTAATAAACACATGTGCAAGGCTGCTTGAGCTGGACTGGGGACAGCATGGGCTGAGCAAGAAACAGAATTTTTACTTGCCACCACGTTCAGAAACTTCAGCTTCTCTGGGTAAAGAATGACATGGGCTCCCTCAGCCCATCCCAGCACCATCCAGTTCACACTCCCCCTCCTGCCTGTCCATGCCAGGGGGGCTGCACTGGGGTTGGCTCCTGCACCCAGAGACAGGACAGCATCCCAGCTACCATGCACTGAAGTCTCAGCAGAGGACCCAGCCCTCCCCACTACTCCATTTCAGCCACAGCAGGATTTCAAAGCCAAAGCCAGGCAGTTGTCTGTCCCCTACCACAGCACAGCCCCCAGCCCAGCAGGCACAAGGAGCTGCTTTCCTTCCCCCCACTGCTTCCTGCCTCCCACTCACTGTGCACAGACCTGCTGGAGGCATCCGGGCCCACGACACCCTCCTGGGGCTGTGGCAGCAGGGAGCACAGGGCCTGGTGCTGCCCCTGGAGGGGCTGCTGTGTCCCCCCTGTCACGGGGACACGGCTCTAACAGTCACAGCTTTGGAGGAGACTCTCACGTGCTCCCTGGTGTGCATGTACTGCTGCTCTCCCATCCCCAAACACTGCACACTGCATCCCAGGCCCATGTTTCTACATGCACATCGGGTAAATACACCCACACATGGCCAAAATCTGCTCCTTCATAGCAACGTAAGCACAGGATACGTCCCTTAAGCTTCCAGCAGCTCATTCAAGCTGACAAGGCAGCCGTCCCCTTGTCCTGGTAGCCGTGGCTCTGCACAGCTCCCTCCCCAGCACTGGTTCCACCCTGCCCCACCCTGTGTCCCAGCACTGCCCACAGCTCTGGAGGCTGCACTTACCTGGAGAGCAGGGAGGCGGCTTTGTTGGTTGGGAATGACTTTTAATGAGACCATCCCCTTGGTTTCTTTCTAGTGAACAAAGGGGAGAAAGAAGAGTTGGAGGTGGTGGTGTCTGGAGACAGCTCAACAGCACCAACCTGTGCAGGCAGGTGCTGAGTGCCAGGACCTGCAAAGGCAAAGCTCCTGGATGCTCTCTGCCATGCTGTGATGCTGGGGGACACCACAGCCTGGTTAGGAACAGCTCTGCTGGGGCTGGGCTAAGAGCTGTGGCAGCACAGCTTTGCCATACTTATCCCATTCCCATGGAGTGACACCAGCACCTCCACAAGGGTCTGGCTGTGGGCACTGCTAAGCACCACCAGAATGAACACGGAGATCTGCACCAGCTCTGGCCTGGCTGCCCCAGTGAGGAGCCTGGGACAGAGGCTGGTTCCACCAGGTCCCCTCCATCTGTTCCCTCCGTGCTGGCCTCTTGCTCTGGCCCTTCTGGTGACATTAAAGGCACAGCACTCTTGCCTGCCGCAGGCATTGTTGCCTCACATGTGTCACAAGACCTACATGGCCCCGTGGAGATAATCAAATGTGGAGGCTTGGAGGGGCCTCCTGGGCCAACCTCCCTTCTTGAGAGGAAAAGATAAACTCCTCCTTGGTCCCGCTGTCTGGAGCAGGGACATCCTGCCATCAGACAAGAGAGGACTGTGGCACTGCAGCAGGGCCAGGCCTCCTGCTTGGCTGCTCGTGGGTGTCCTCAGCACCACCACCACCTCCCTCCAACCAGGTCCCACATGTTGGGCGTGGATTGGGATGGCCCCCGTGTGAACCCAAGGCAGGCCTGAGGCCCTGTCCAAAGCTGTCTCTAGCAAGGGCCTGGCAGGATCACCACAACCTCAGCAGCAGGCAAATGGCACCAAGATGACATGCATGTGTGGCCCAGGTCTGCAAGAGCAGCCAGCCCTTGGGCTGGAGTTGCACACCAGCCTTGGCAAACAGAGGTGGCTTCCATGGTGGTTTTCCAAGCCCCACACACATCAGCACACGTCAAGGACCCAGCCAACAACCGCTGCTGCTGCTCTCAGAAGGCCAGAAACAAGCAGCAAGCACAGACACCACCGAGGCTGCATGCAGTGTGGTTTCTGCCACATGACAAAGCTGCAGGCAGCTGTGTGCTGGCTCTGGTATGTAGGAGGGGGTGAATGATCACAGCATGCAGGCCAAAGGGGTCCTTCCCAGGAACAGCCCTGTCAAACACAAATACCTACCAGCATCTTCTGCAGCTGGTCAACTGAGTGGTTGCTCGCACTCTGCCCATTGATTTCTATGATTTCATCACCCACGTGAAGGGAGCCTGTCAGCAATGTGAGAAACATGAAAGTGCAGAAAAGGGACAAGAGCTGCTCACCAAACCCAAACAGCACAGCTCCACCAGCCCTCCAACCCCCTGGGCAAGTTGTGGCCAGGACACTGCAGTGTTTGCCTGGCCAGTGCTTTCTGGAGCCACACGTCACCCAAGCACATGGGACTAAGGGGCAAGGGGAATGAATTCTTCCCCCTCCACCCAAGACACACACTTCGCCTGAAGGTCATCAGGTAGCTTTCCACTATGTGTCCTTCAGTGTTTTAGACTGGTCAAAGCACCTGCTTCAGTTACTCAAATCCAGCTCCAAGTACATCACCTAAGCCAATGACAACCTCCTCACAGGACCCTTAACACAAGCATTCCTGACTGTGTGTGTTTTCAGTTTATATACCCAGGCAGATTACAGCCTCAGATATACTGCTATAAATCAGGCTCCAGGAGTGTTATTGGAATGGTTCCTGTCATACTTTGGCAGCAGTATGCGCAGACTTCCCACTTGGATCCAAGGCTGGAAAAGAGGCCTTTTCTAAGCAGAGAACATTTCATTTCCATTCCTCCTTGGCCAGACCCAAAACCAGAAAATAGCACCTATTTATTTCTTTTGGCACCTTCTTTTGGCCTGCAGAGTCAATCTACAGCATGCCTATCCCACCTGTGCACTTCAGGAATGGAAAGAGCTTCCATCTCTCCTTACAGTGACCCCATCATGAGACAGACAGTCTCTAGTTCCTTTTCGGGAGAGCCCTTCCCCCAATCCCTTATTTATGCCCAAAGCCTCCAGCATATTAACATGACAACCATGCAGAGAGATCAGTGAGTTCCTGACACATCCCTAGTGGAGGAACAGGCACAGATGTCCATGACACAGGGGAAAGCCAGCAGTGCTGAGGACCTGCCTTAATGCTACATGGAAAGAAACCACTTGCAGACGTGCACCCCATGCACTGCTTCTACGAAGGCCTTATTACCTTGCCTGTGAATCATTCCCCCGTGGAAGATCCTGGCCACCATGCAGCTCTGCTTGTCATTTTGCTTCAGGGTGATTCCCTGGAAGACAGGAAAATCCATGACTGCTCGCTTCAGGGGAGAGCTCCCCAGCCCTCAGCAAAGTCCTCTCCAGGCCCATGTCCACAGTGGGCTGTGCAGTGGCTGGGGGAAGACCCTGCTTGGCCAGCTCATGCTGCTGCAGCTCCTCTTGGCACAAGCATCACCACCCTCTGATGGGGCTCACTCCAGGTCCCCAGGCCGGAGGCAGCGTCCAGCACCTTTTTCGCGTGGCCGAGGTCTCCAGTGATCTGCTTCCCACAAGGCCAGCCCACTGGCACAGCTCGACCTGCCCCTCCACCCCCCTGGGGGCCATAAAGCTTTGGAATCTTGCCAGTTCTCACCATGGGCTCCTCTGTGACCTTCTCGAACTGGACAAGGCGTATCTTCCGCACCTCGCGGCTGCTGCCGTGGGAGGGGCTGCCCAGGGCTGAGCCGTTGGTATAAATGTCCTCGGTCATGGCGTTTGGGGACTGAGTCATGGCCTGTCGGGGCAAAACAAAGACCATGGTTTAGGGGGCTCCACCTGAGTGCAGCCTGGGAATGCTGCATCCTTGCTGTGGGGCTGAGCTGCTCAGCCGTGTTCGGGTGCCTGTGGCACACGTGGGGCACAGGGGAGGAGATGAATGGGCTGGAGGAGAGGACAGGAAGAGCGAGAAAAGAAAAAGAGCAGAAGAGCTTCACCCTTGAAGATGCGGATGTGGGCTTAATCTGCAGTTTTCCAGCTTGGGAAAGGCAGGAGGTAAGAAAACTTTGGAAAAGCTACAGGTAGCAGAAGCCAGGAGAGTCCACAGCTGATCATTTTCTGAAGCAACGAGTCACAAACATTCCTTGTGTTGCAGCAGTACTTGGCCCACAAGCAGCTTGTTGCAGAGCATAAAGCCCAGGACAGCTTCCCCAAGTGAACAGAGCAGTTTGGGATTCACCCCTGAGAACTGGAGCCAGGCTTTGCTCCTGCTCAGTTCACAAGTTCAACCTTTCCTCACCTACATCAATGCGCAACCAACATGGTGCAGAGCCACATACACACTCAGGCACTGAAGGCAGCCAGAAACATCCCATTTTCCTTCCCAACTCCCAACTACAGGTCCTTTCATGCTGGTTTGCACTGGGAAGCTAAGCAGGGGCTTTCAGTCATAAGGAAACCTCTGTTCTTGGTTTCCAGCAGGTGCTGGCACCAAGGCAGGTGGAGAGTGCACAGGGTCCCAGGCAGAGAACTCCAAACCCACCCTGCCATGCAGCAGGGATCCTGCCAAGTGAGCTTCTCTCTCCCAGCCTGAGAAAGCCTGAGGCAGTCAGTCCTGTTCAATCCCCCAGGCATGCTGGGCAAAGTCTCTGCACAGCTCACAGATGTCCCTGTTTGGCCCCAAGTGCAGTGGACTTCCCTCAAGCCTCTCCCAAATCAGTGCTGGCCCAGCAAAACCCATCTGCAGCTTCTCCCCACTCCGTCAGCACGCTCAAATTCCCACATCAGCAGTGTGGGTGTTTTACACCCACCATGTAAAACAAGGAACTCTCCTGGCTGGCCTTGCTGCCCAGTTTGCAGCCTGCACCCCCCTTCCAGCAGTGCCTGAGCTGGGAGCCACAGCCAGCAAACCTGCAGGGACACCCAGCAAGGTCCTCACTGGCTTCAGTCCTGCATCAGCACCATGGCCTGCCATGCCCAGCCAGGCAGAGCCAACACCTCGCCCACCACATCCTGACTTGCCAACCGAGCATCAAGGCCAGAGGCTCCATGCCAGGAGCTGGGGAATGGCAGCCTGACCCCACTGCCCCAGCTCACTCTGATCCACCACAGACACCCAGCCTGGAGCAGAGGAGAAGCTGCAGCCCCATCCTGCCAAGGGGGGAGACAGATCTGGTCAGGCCATGGGAAGGTTCGTGTGGATGTAACCAAGGTGAAGAGCAGCTGCTGCTGGGCTGCAGCCACGGCACTAAACCACAACAAAATTAGCTTTGGTATGGATGTGCTGGAATTCTGCTGGGCTGAGGCAATGATCCAGCTCTGTGCAATGGCAGAAAGCAGGGAGGGAGCCAAAGGAAGGTGCAGAACTACCTGGGACAGTGGGAGAGATGCTGGCAGAGACAGACGGACCAGCACGGAGGCACAGTCACTGTCACAGCCTCCATGAAAGGGCACTGGTGGGGCTGGGTCAGGATGGGAAGGGCTCAGGGAGCTGTGTGCCCTTGATGAAGCAATAGGGAAGACACGTAATTTATTTTTAAGCCAACTCCTCCTAACAGTGCCAACCAACCTCCCACTCAGAGGAAAAAGACAACCACATGAGCTCCTGCTGCTAGTGGCTTAAACATGGAGAAGAAGGCTAAATCCCAGCCCAGAGCAGCACCCAGGCCAAGGACTCACGGGGTGGAAGGAAGAGCAACTTGCAGCCCCCCCAGACAGGCTTGCCAGCCCTAGCAGGGCACACTGCTACCATACCATTTGAAGGGCAGAGGAACAGATCCAGCAGTGAGTGCCTAGAGCTGTCCCTCAGCTCCCTGCCAGCTGTCCCACCTCTGTCAAGCCAGCATGTGCAAGGAGGAACAGGAGGACGAGGACCTTCTCTGACCCTACCCAAGGCCAAAGTGCCCATGAGGTGTTTGGAGTCAGCACAGATCACACTTATCTTGGTCATGCCTTGGGAAAGTCTTAGACCATGCAATTCCTGTTTCCAAACCTCTAGGCTCAGCAGAGCCCAATGACCCAGGACACAGCACAGTCTGCCACCAGCACTGGGAGTTCCCATCCCCACCACCCCAGTCAGCTGAGCCTCCTGGCCCCGACCTTTGCTTTTTGCTGAGAGTTGGAGAAAACACTCAGCCCTCGATGCTGACACAGCACCAGTGTCACCCTAGTGACTCCCTGGGAACAAGCCTTGTCACCAGAGACTCGCTGCTGTGCCTGGGGATGGTCACCAGTCACCTGATGGCAGCTCTGAACTCAAAAAGGTCCTCCAGCAACTCTCTCTGCCCCAGAACCACGCTGGGGTGGTATGGGCTTCTGCTGATGACATGGGGCAGCCAGTGGATGGGGATGGGAAAATGCCTGATTGATGAGGACAACGAGGACCCACAGAGTGGCAGATTCCAGCCCTGACATTGGGCACTCAGCAAACAGAATCAGGAGACGTGTGTGGCTCTCATGCTCCCTGCACATGAGCTGGCTGGCTGGATCTCCAACCCTGCACTCTCCTGGCAGCTGCCACGCTCTTGGCTGATTTGGCCCAGCATGGTCTGTGACCTCAAGAGCCTTTTGAGTGACGCTGGTGGCCGGCCAGACTCTGCTACTTGTGCATTGCTCCACAGGAAACATCCGTGGGTGCTGCTCAGAGCCGGCTCCGCAGCCACAGCCCCGGGCTCAGTCACTGCCGGGCCAGCCTTGGGGCAGACCTGGGGCAAGGATGTTGGGGGGCTGGGCTGTGCAATAGGGGCTGGGCAGCCCAGGACCCAGCAGCCCTAGGTGTGCCTTGCAGCTGGCACCCTGCACAAATCCTGCTCCAGGTGGCAATGCACAGAGGAGCCACCAGCTCTGTGGGTCAAAAAAGTGCACCCCAGCTCCCTGCCTGCATTTTCTTTAAGACCCCGTATTTCTGTCCTCTGTCTCAAGGTGGAGGGAAGTGCTCCAGTTCCTTGGGCAGCCTTTACCAACAAGGAACACGGTGAGGACCCCAGGGCTTGGCATCCTGTCCCCCAGTGGGGTCAGCACTGTCTGCCAGGGTTGCTCCTGCTGCTGCACTGGTTCCACCAGGCTGCACACCATGGGCAAATCAAACATTAACTGGGCAGCTTGTTTGCAGGAGGCTGAAGCAGCACTTGGGGAAAGCAGCACTGTAGTGCAAAGGGCACATTCAGAGGTTTGGTTCCTGGGCTCTCCTTGCTGCTCTAACCAAGAGACTTGGTACCAGGTAGCCTTGGAATAACAGGGCTGCCTGGAAAGTACGTGAAGGAAAAGTAATGCTGACTTTGCCAAGTAGGGCCTCAAAGCAGAGCAGCTGGGATGCAAGAAGGATCCCTGGAGCCAGGTTTCTCTGGGACTACCCTCCTGGCTGGCAGGGAGACACGCTCTGCTGTCCACAGTGAGCAACAAAATCCCAGCTCCCTCCATCCATCATCACCCCTCACATTATAATCACCCTGGATGCATGCAGGGAGGTTGGGGCACTGCTTGGTGCAAAGATGTCCTGACCCAGCAATCTCTCCTCCCATCCTCCAGTGCTCCAGCCTTGCCTCCCCACCACCCAGCAGATGTGTGCATCTCAGTCTCAGTACAGCTTAAAAAAACCACAGCAATGGGTAAAAAAAACAAAGTAGCAAAAAAATTGAGTTGCTTTAGGGCTGTTCCAGCAGGCTGGGGAGCAACAGCCACGTGGACATTTAGAAGTAATTGATTCTGCCAGGAGCTACTGACTTCTCAGGTCTGCCAGCACAACCACAGGAACAACTTCATCTAAAACCCCCTCTAGTAATATGACTGAGGTTAAAAAAAAAATCAAACTAACAAACATTTAAACCAAACAAGATTAAATTGCTGACACTGGGAAAAGGTCTGGCAACACCAACAGGTCTCTGTAGGAAGGGGAATGGAGAAATAAGAGGGATACAAAACAGTCATGGCAGCCAGAAGGTGCCAGCTCTGCATGCCCTCACACTGACTCCAAATCACAGAGTGCTGCAATGGAGGTGGGCCAGATTTTCAAGGAAGCACAGTAAATTTTGCTGAGGCACCATCTTCTCACCAGAAAGGCTGAGACAGCCTTCCAGATGTGTTTGTGAAACCGGTCACCTCCAAGAGACAGTCAGTGAAACCACAACACTGACAGAAGGAGGAGCTGCCCAGCCACTCCATCCCCACCTTCCTGAACAAGCCCTGCAAAACAGCTTTTCCCCTGTAGCTGTTACAGACAGCAACCTGACAAAACACATTTGAGATAAAGAAGTTGGAACCAGCCCTCCCCACTTCACTGCTCATAGACAGAAGTTTAGCTCAGCTTCCAAGCGAGTTTTACCTGTGGTTAATTCAGGATTTGGTCCCTGAGGACCGTGGCCTCAGTCTGCTTTGGAGTTGGTGCTGGTTGGAACTGCTGCCCAGAGGGAAGTGCAGTGTTCCCTCTGCACCCTCAAGCTCAGCATTCTCCACAAGTACCCTTCTTTTCTCCACCAGATTCCCAAAGGTCACATTTGCTGCCCATTTTACAGCTGGGGAACTGAGTCACGGATGATAAGGGGAAAAGCCCATGATCACCCTGCCAACCAGGGACACAGCTGGGAATAAAGTCCACACCTTTTTGGTAAGTGTGTATTTGCCAATTAGGAGATAAGGAAAAGACATGCAGGCAGGTGAGGCTCGAGAGAAGAGGCTTTGGCTTGTTTCCTAGCAATACCATGGCTTCCACTTGCCATGTTTTGCATGCCCTGCCACCACACAAGAAATACAGGGCAGCACTTCCCAGCACGTGGCTCTATCAGAGAAAATGGAGAAGAGAAACCTTCCGGTCACCCTGTTTGACTTCAGCACCCTTCCCAAGAGCTGCTGCTGGGCAATATCTTGGTGTCCCACAGAGGGCCCTCAGCCACAGTGGGCCAGCACCGTCTCTGCGCATACTCGACATGGAGAGGAGCATGGGAGGGACCGGCAAGCTCAGGACATGGTACCCTGTTGGGAGCCAGCCCTGTGGAGCTCCTTTTAAGAGGCCTCAGGCAGATCCCAGTTCACCATCTCTCTCTTTATCCCCACCACAACACCAGTGAGCTGTAGGGCAGCTCCGACATTTTCCATGCCCTGCTGCCATTGGCAATTTATCCTGGCTTTGCCTGCAGCCAGGCAGGCCCTCTGCTTGGATCTTGCAGGCAGAGGGATGGGAGAGCTCCTCTCAGCAGCTGCCTGGTCCAGACACTTTGCTTTAAATTTTTTTTCCTATTTTTTTTCAAAGCACCCTGCCAAGGTTGAACCACAGAAAGCAGACAAGCCATTGGTGTGAGACAGACCTGACAAATCTCTTTTGCATGCTTTAGTGTCCAACAGGATGGGCCAAGGACAGCACTTCGGGGAAATTTCCTCCCTGCTCTCAGAGGCTCCCCACAGTTGCAAGGAAACCTCAGCCCAGGCACATTATGCCATGGCTCCAACAGAGATGTCTGCTCAAAGCTGGGAGAAAGCACCAGCTGTTTAGCACCGGGAACTGTTGACCTTCTCCTGGCTGCACCCAAGCTACCCCAAATGACACCAGCTGAGGAAGGAGCCCTCCCAGCAGAACCAAGACGGCTGTTGCAGCCTGCTCTCCTTCTGTTGGAGGTGGGGTGCATGCGACCACCGGCTCACTCCCTGGCCAGGGTAGGCGTGAGAAAGGCTGGTTGCATCCTTCTTCTCTGGGGCAGAGACCCACCACCCTCCTCCAGCCCGTGCTGTGGACCTGGAGGTTTCTGAGCAGCTGAATCAGCTCATGTGACAGGCAGTTCCAGTTCAGACCAGCTACAACTTTGCAGCAAAACAAGCACAATCTCTTCCGTGGCAGGATGCTGGAGCCTTCCTCCCCTGTACCCGGCTCCTTCTTCCCTGCCTGGCTACGCTGTGCTGGCCACGCCGGCTGACCATTCCCCGTCTCACCCCGCGTCCCCCAGCGAGCATCCCCGCTCCTGGGGTGCTGGGGACCACCAACGCCACACGCAGGGCACGCACCTGGATACCCACGGCGGGGTCTCTGCCTTTGGGGCCGTGCGTGTGCGGGAGGGACGGGGAGGCGCGGGACCCCCGGGGGATCCCCGCCGGGCCTGAGCTGGGCGCGGGGTGCTGGGCCCGCAGGGAAGGGGGGAGCGCCGGGGGTCCCTGCGCGGGGATGGGGGCGGCGGGAGGCAGAGGCGCGGGGTGCCGGGGGCGCATCGGGCCGCTCACCTCGGGCTTGGGCCGGTTCTGCAGGAGGTGCTCCAGGTAGAGGTCGGACAGCGCCGTCCTCATGCTGCTGCTGCCGCCGCCGGCGCTGCGCCCCGACTTGAGAGTCATCGCGGCGGCCGGTCCCGCTGGCCCCGGCACGGCGGAACGGATCGGCCCTGCCCGGCCGCGGCTCCAGCAGCGCCGCGGGCCGCCCGCAGCTCCGCCCGTGTGCGGCGGGGGCCGGCGGGCGGGCGGGGCCGGGGGCGGGCCGGGAGCGGGAGCGGGGGCTCGGGGCCGGCGCTGGGAGGGTCGCGGCACGGCGTGCCCGCACCCCCGGCTGCCGCCCGGCCCCGCCTCGCTGCCCGCCCGCGGGCTTTTCCCCCGTGGAAGTGTCCCCCCATCGCGTCCGTGCCGTGCCAGCCCCCGGCCCGGGTCAGCCCCTGGTCGTGCCCAAGCACTCGCAGGGCTCTCAGCCTGCCCCGGGGGTGCTGACAAGTCTGGACGCTGGTGGGATCCTGCTGGGGAGGGGGCGGCAGCGCCCCTCACCCCACAACCAGGGCGGGAGGCTGGGGCTGGGAAAGGCTTTGTTCTTCGCACGGCCAGAGCAGAGGCACGGCATGGGCAGCACCTCTCCAAAGGAGCACTGGTGCATACCTGGCTCTCCCAAACCGACGGTCATCCCTGGGCTCTGCCAGTGTGCAGAGCCCAGGGTACCTCCTGGAGACCCAGGGATTTCTCTGTGCTGCAGAAAGGACAGCCCTATTCTCCTTGCACTGTTCTGGGTCTTCCACCTACTTGTGCACCTGAGACTTAAATGGCTCGGATGGCAAATCCCTGCCCTTGCATGGGTCAGATAGCAAATCCCTGCATTTGTGAGCTATGCACAGTGGGAAGGGCTGCTTCAAAATTTGTGCTCTCACTAATAAGTCTTACTGATGTCTGAGTCTGAGTGAAATCAGAGATTTATTTGGGGATGGGAAGTTAATTCTGCTGGAATATTCTTTAACTTAATCATTGAAAGGATTATTCACACCATCCCTGGGATCCTGGAAATCTAGAGGTTGTTGTGTCAGCTGACAATGGTGGCAGTCTTCTTTGCTTCCTTATCCTCCAGCTCAAACCAGCTCTGCAGCCTCCTTTTACTTAACTAGGTAAAAGTTCAGCATATCTGGGTGGAAATCCACAGCTTGTGGTCTAAATCTTCATCAAACTTAGCTCCTGATGCTAAGCAAGTTCTATATCAGTAGTGTACCAAATCACACAATAGGCTTGCAGTGGTGGTGGATAAGGGGAGTCAGGAACAGAAGAAAGACAGCTAAGAGGACCACGTTTTGCATCTGTGCATGGTGGAACCTGTGGCCCAGACTTTGTCTGCAAGGTTCCCTGGAAAGCTTGTAAAGTCATATTAGGATGAGAAAATAATGGACTAGGTCAGGGGGCTAAAAAAGTCACAGGGTGCCTGACTGCATTCAGGTCCAATAGATGTGCCCACTAGGCTGGAAGATGCTGCTTGGAGCCTCATCTCTCCTACCCCTGCCCAGCTGACCAAGAAGTGCCTGTAGAGCACTTTGTAGCATCCTTACCCAGCACTGAGGCAGCCTGGGAGGAGGAGAGGGGAAGCATGGGCACACAGTGGGATAGGTGGGGCATGGCTTTGAAACGTGCTTCCCTGAGCACATCCTGGGGGCAGGACACCTTGGCACCAGGCTTCTCTTGCACTCATGGGCTGGAAACAGGCTGGTAGCAATGTGGAGTAGGAGGCAACAGATAGAGACAGCCCTGCAGTTAATCATGGAACACATAGTAGGAGGGAGAAATGTGACAAGAGATATCTGACAGAGAGAAAAAGGAAGTCCAAGTCTTCATTCTCTCTTGGTTACATATGGGGAATACGTATGTACAAATATATGAATACATGTACACATATGTAACATATGTGCTTGCCCAAATTTGCTTTGCTCCCTATCAGCCATAGTCCCCATTCGGGTGCTCTCTTCAAAATGTTGCTGCCTGTTTCTCTTATGTGCTGGCAACTTCCTCTGAGAATGGTGCCCACCTGCACAGCTGCAATACCTGCACACATCCCCCACGTCTGGCTCAGGTGGGGGCTGCGCACAAGAGCTCTCCATCCAGCATGAGAGGAGGCAGATGCGGAAACTTCCATGGCCCATGGCTTATCTGGCTGGGGCTCAGCACTGAAACACCTCACACATTTTGGATGGCAAAATAGCCTCTGCTCGGGCTATAATAGAAAGAGATGACCAGGATGTGTTTTGTCTTCCTGGAGACACCAGAAAACTGTGTCATCACCAGATCACCCAGCCCAGGCAGATGTAACAGCTGACCCCTGAAAGAGAATAAGATCCCCAGGGTCTGGGAGGATTTGACCAGGCAGCCCCCACTGCAGCAGGGCTCTCTGTGGGATGGAGATTAGGCAGGGCACCTCCTGGCCCAGTGGCAGAGGGCTTCGTGCTGGTCCAGCCCTTCCCCTGCACAGAAACGTCTGTGGCTGGGGGAGGATGTGATGCATTTCAGATTTGCATCGTGCTGTGAGGAAAGAGCGTCTGGTCTCCCTTCCCCATGAGATAAATGTCAAGACATCCTTACAGTAATAGATGCCAGAATTTGGCAGGCTCTGACATATCTGCCTGCCTGCCCACAGTCCTCTCCCAGGGCTCTTGCTCAGCACAGCCCCTTTGCTGCTTCCTGGCTGGCTGGAGAACATCCAGAACTGCCCAGGGCTGGTTGGTGAAGGCTGCTCTGTCACCTGCAGAGATTTCTGCCGTGTTTCCTCTTTGAGAATTATGCAGAGAGGGGCTCTGGTGCACACAGCTTTTCCTCTGATCTAACCCTGTGTCACTGGACAAATGTGCCACAACATGGCAGCCTGTTTCTGGTGGCAGGGTGAACCTGAGCATCCACTGGTGTAGACCCTGAGGGGTATTTGTGCTTCAGCTGGTCAGGCCCAGCCTGGCCATGGGCAGAGGGTGCAAATGTCTGCTCCTATCCAAGGGTATCAGCCTTGGAATATGGGGGACTGGGCCAGATCCTTAGCAAGTGTGTGTGGGTCTCTGCCTACAGTCCAGCTGCTGTTTGGGTCTGAGATGATGTCTCTGCTCTGTTCTCTCTGCCATCAGGGTCTTCCATGTGCCTGGGGTGGTGGCCCAGTGACTGCAGCCAGCTGTCCTTGGCCACTGCGCTCAGGAGAGATTGAGATGCCTTAGAGCTGAAGAAGGTGGTCTTGAGAAGGGCCTGAGGTGGTTTTGTCCTCCCAGGCTGAAGGCTACTCTGCCTCAGGCAGGGATGTTCCCCTTTGAGAAGCTTATGGCTCCAATCCCTCTCTTCAGGCCAGCACTTGCCAGGCAGCCTCTTCTCACCTCTGTGCCTGGTTATTGTCAGAATGCAATTAAGCCAAAGGGTGATTGCATCTCCTGCTTGGGCTGTAATGTAATCACTGCCAGGGCCACAGCAAAGGCTCCATGTACAGCAATGTGGAACCTGGAATATACACGAGGCTTTTTCAGGTTGCTTTATTTGAGACACCAGCTTCTGATCTCCCCTGGGTGTGGGTTCCCAGACATATCACATCCCTGGGGTGATCTGCAGCGTGTGTCCCTACTTATCCCAAACACAAGCCATGGATGGGAGCATCTGTGTTCCCCACAGCCAGCCCGGTGCAGCTGATGGCAGGCTGGGTGGGCCAGAGCAGCCATTCCTCACACAATCACCCTGATTCATGGCACGGCTGTGGTGTCCTCACCACGACCATCGTCTGTGCTGCTGACAGAGCTCTTTTGGGAGCTCTGCAGGCCACATCTCATCCAGCTGTGAGCAGAGAATACCTGATTCTGATCAGATGCCCTGGAAATTCCCAAGGCAGTCACTGGCTGATGCTGGGCTGGTGCACCTATCCTCCCCATCCCACTGTGATGGCAGCCAGCGCCCAGCTGACCCCTGCCATTCTCCAGAGCCCCCTCATAACCCTGTTTCCCACCCACACCAGCTGCCAGAAGTTTTGCAGGGCCGCCCAGCTCCCTGTCACAGAGGGAGGACTTACAGCACTAGGGGTGGGTTGGTGCAGGTTCTGGGGAGCCAGCAGTGGTGGCATCACTGCCACTGCTGTGGAAGAGAAATGTGCTGCCCAACAGGCACAACCCCACACCTTCTCCACAGCCCACCAGGTGCTCTGTGCCTCTGTGGGGTGGCCATTTTTGTGGAGGGTCCCCACTCTACAAGAGACATGAGGCAGGAGCCAGTATTCCCCTTCTCACTGTCATTCCTGGGAGGAGAAACCTCTGCCACTGTGTGGGGCAGGTCCCAGGAAGGGGGAGAGTCACCAGCAGTGGGCAGATGGCTCTGGCCCGTGGCACACCGTGCTGGGGATTATGTCAAGGTGGTAGCTCATCCACCAGTCAGTGTCCCACCTGGGTCCCTGGGAGATACAGGCACCCACAGAACTCCTTGCTCAAGGCAGCAACAGACAGCAGGGTGATGGCAGCCAGTCACAGCAGCAAGGGACATTAAGGAAAGGACAGGAAGGGAAGTGGAGGGCCAAAGCCCAGTGCTGAGTCAGGTTAAGCAAGCTCTGCCTCCCTCAAGCCACTGATCCCCACCGATTGTGAAATGGATGCTGGCGCCTGGAGGAGGGCCTCCTCCCCCATCCTCCCCCAGTCCTTATCTCTGCTGCTTCCTCCTCCTTCTCCAGGACTGTGCCCGGAGCAGCAGGAACTTGTGCAAAACGAAGCTGAGAAGCTCTGGGGCTAACTAATTACTAGCTGCTGGTAGTGTTGACTGAGCCCCCAGAGACTCAAAGGCTGGAGCAGAGGAGCAAATGCAGGGAGATACTGGAAAATTACTGTTTAATTCTTTAGCATTACATCTGAGTATATGGCATCTGGCAGATGAGAGACAGGAAAAGGCAGATAACGAGCCAGCCACTGTGAAGCTCTGCAGCACTTCTCTTCCCCAGCAGCAGGGGCAGCCATCCAGGACCCTGGAGGGTTGGCTCCAGCCCTGGTGAGTTCAGTGTCTGTTGGGATGTGAGTCCCTGGGCTGGCACTGCCCATGCCTGGCCCCGCAGCCATCAGTACTCCTGCTGAGTGTCACAGCCAAGGAATTCTATTCGCAGGGCAATGTGGTTGTGCCACTGCCGGGGGTGTATCCTCACATAGCGGGCAAAGAGGGGCGGCTCCAGGGTGTTCGTCACTGTGCTTGTATAGTCTTGGTTTGCCTTGAAAATCTGGAGAGGAGAGAGAAACCAGGGATGTGCTTTCCTCTGCTGGAATAGCAAGGACGTGATCAAACACCCCTTGGAATGCTTTAAGGGAGGAAAAAGCACAGCCTGGCTCAGTGCTCTTGAGAAAAGGTCATGTTTGGTGCCAAGGTCTGTGCTTGCTGCCTCAGAAATGGCAATGGAGCAGCTCTGCCTACCTTCTCCTTGCCATCTTGCAGGACTGGGCTCCAGTGCTTGCCATTCTGGCTGATGGAGACAGCAAACTCCTTCACAAACATGTGGGTGAAGACAGCTTTGGCACCTTGGGTTATGATTGCAGTCACCTTCTTGGTTACTTCAAAGTCCACTTGCAGCCACTCTCTGGGGCTGTTGCTCTGGGGAAGGACAGAGTGCCTTCAACCCTTCAGCAGCAATGAGAAAGACACACTCATTGCAGCTGAAGCTGAGCTGGCCCTGCATATAGCCCTGAGCTTCACCTGCCCCACCAGACATCTGGTTGGAGCTGCTGGGTGCTGAATCAGTGTGGCAACTCTCCTGCTTGTGAGTGGGCAGCTTGCACGGTGCACGTGGCTCTACACACTTCCCACACAGCCCTGACTAGGAGAGGCTGCAAGCACCCATCCTGCCAGCTGGGATCCCAGCTGCCTGCCTGGGTGTCTCCTTGCATGGGCTACCTTTGGCATCCACGCGTTGACCCTCCCCTGCAGGTTCAGGCGGGCCAGGGAGGGTGACCAGCTGGAGAAGGCGTTGGAGCTGTAGGAGGATGCGGAGATGCGCTGGTCAGGGATCCCTCTGCTCTCCATTCCTAGGGGCATGGAGCAGCCTGGAAGAGAGTAGCAATGCTGGTCAGGGGTATAACAGACCCATCATAGAGATGCCTTCTGCCTGCTCACTGCTCCAACTGCCCTCCGTGCACCTTCCCTGGTTACAGGTTCTCCTGTGCCTTGCTGCAGTGTCGTGGTCCCTGCACTGCTTAGGGCCACTATGTGCAGCATGGCTCTGGCCACTAGTCCCACCTTCTTTTCTCCCTGGAGATTTTATCTAGGAGGAATGTGAAGAGTTTGTTGCATAAGGAGACACTAGGAGAACCTGTTTCCAGGGAAAGAACAAGAATACCTGGAAGGGAGAGACCCTGCACAGGTGTGATCAGGTGTGCCTGGGTACAGGTGATTCAGAGCAGGCTGGCAGGTTTGGGGCATGGGGTGACAGCACAGCCACTGCTGCTTTTAGCTGCTGCAGAGTCCCGCTGTGTGCAAAGCCAAAGAAAGCATGCCAGAGCACCACTGCTGACCAGAGCAATCTCGCCTTGAAGTGGCAAAACCAGAGGAAAAGCAAATAGCATCTGTCTCTGCTTGTTCCCTGTTCCCCCATACTGAGGCAGCAGCTCCCCAGCTATCAGCTTAGCTGCTGCTGGAAGTTTCTGATGCTTCAGGAAAAAGTGATGGTGAGAGCTGGCCCCAGGCTCTCCCTCTGAAATTGCTATCTCTAAGACCATAATGAGATTTTCCAGCTTTGTTCCCTCAACATCTCAACGACATCTCCAGTCTCCTCCTTCCCCCTCCACAACTGCCTGGGAGTCCTGAAGCACGCGGAGCTGGCACCCGGCACCCCATCAGATCAGCCCCCAGCTTTGGTGCTTGGTGTCTGGAGGTGGGACGTACTGTTGAGGTCACAGCCGACGAGCTCCATGCGCAGCGTGGCGCGGACGGTGGAGTGAGTGGGGTTAACGCGGATGTACCTGGCCACGATCGGGGGGTTGAAGCGGTTCTCTTTCACTCCAGTTGCATCCACATTTGCAAGGAACCTCTGCAGGAAAAGGGATGAGGAGGATTGTCGTACCAGTGGAAAGAGAGCTAGGCAGGACAAGGGTTTCTGGGGAGAAGAACAATCCTGTCTGGCGCTCCTGTGTCTTATCACCGTCCTTACAGGGAACGGCAGCTCAGGGAAATGACCTGAGCTGTGATTCAGGCTAGAGAAGTGTGAGTGGGCCAAATCGGGGTGAACCACTGAGAAAGAAAAGGAGGAGGATAAACTTAGGGTCTGTAAAAAGGAACTTGGTTTTATATTTTCACCCAACGAAGGGGAGAAAAAGAAGGAAAAAAGCCAGTCCTGGAACATTTGAACCTGGGAAAAGTTTTAGCCACAGCTGGTGTACACAACGGAAGCTTTTCTGGATATTCTTGTTCTCCCAATGGAATGATCAGCTTATACATATTTAGGTTGTGTTTTTTTCTAATGTCTACTGATTCTCCAAATCATCTACACAATGTTTTTAGAAAGCCAGATTTGCCTTTAAGGTTGAAAAAGGTATTCAGGCAGAATCTTATGCCTATGCTCTAAGAAACATGCAACATAACATTAAGCAGTGGATCTCAGAGTTACCTGGGATCACGGAAAGGGATAGTTTAGACAATTTAAAATGAGACAGAAAGTCCCTTGCAGATCTCTGATCTGCAATCCAGTTACCAGGCACTGAATGTTCTCTGTTCCTGCCCTAACCTCAGGGGCTCAGGAGATCTCTGCCCCGTGTACAAAGCTCCCTAGTCCTCATCATCCCAGGGCCCCATTCTGGGAGGACACCCTCCTCAAGACTCATTCACTTACCATTTGGGTGCTGGTGGTATTTCCCTTGTATGCCTTCCACCGTTGCCCATCAAGGCTGTAGTAGACAACAAACTGGGAGACGTAGAAGCTGGAGAACTTCTGTCGGGCCCCTTGGGTTTTTATGGCGTGAATAATCATGACACGCAAAAGGTCCACCTGGGAATGAAAAGTCAGGCATTGACTTCTGGTGGCAAACCCAAGCCATGTTCAGGCAATGCACTATAAACCTGTGATGTTGCTTCCTCCTGACATAACTGAGCACTGGTTATGAAACCAATTAAAACACTCATTCATAAGGGCACAAGTCAGACAACAGCTGGGAGAGGGCAGGGGGGAGCTGTTTGGACAGGTGAGCTGTTCTCACTTGGTCCTTGGGGGATTTTTGCACAACCCAGTGATGCAGCTGGGCCACCAAGTGGTCCTTTTGCTGCACCAAGGATGGGCATAGGGCCAGGCCAGCAGCAACCACGACCAGACTAACTGCCATTAGGGTCTCAGTGCTCCCCTCCCAAAGGGAGGGGGAAACAATAGCATGTAGCTGGGGAAACGCTGGCCATCCGTATGAGTCCTGCACAGTGCATCAGCCATGAGCTTGCCCTTGTAATGCCCCCAGTGGTGCCTCCAGACACAGGGCCCCTCTCACCTGGATTGAGGCATTGCTGCGGTCGGTGCTCCAGGCGTTGATGGAGCCAGTGTTACCCAGCCTGGCCAGGTGAGGAGCCCACTGCCCTGCAAGGAGAGAGCACAGACATGAGGGCACTTGGAGCTGCCAAGTCCACCTGCAGGATTGAGTCTGAGGATCACCTCAGGGTTTAGTAGCCATCTACAGGGTGGCAGAGCACTGATTGAATGGGCCAGACGTGGGAAGGCACCTCCATGTCCTGAGCTGACACGGGCATGGATGGAGGAAGGACTCTACCGCACACCCAGTGTAGCAGAACTTTGGGCAGGCAAGCACATGAGCTGTGTTGGCTGAAGCTGCCCTGACCTCACCTGTCTTCCTTGCAGGTACTCACCGTACTGCCCCGACGCTGTGATCTGAGAGTCTGCAATGCGGCCTGAAGCCAGACCAAGGGCGTCCCGACAGTCTGCAGTGAACAGGGGAGGGCGAAAAACAGGGAGAGCTGATTAGATAACGAGGCTTTTGAAGGAAGAGCCTAGGCTGGGTAGCAGCCTCCAGGCTCAAGGAGGTTTTCAAGCCTCCAGGAGCTCACAGGCTTGTTTGTCTCACAACATTTCAGATGCCTCCACATCCATCCCTGCATTGTAGGGGTGCCGAAAATTCTTGCTGCTGACCCCCATGTCAGCAGCAGAGAGTTCCCAGCATCAGTCACAGCGACCTCTTGCCAAACTCCCACCCCTGAGTCCATGATCTGTCATTCCCACATCTTAATGTCCCAGCAGTGCAGACAAGTGTCTCTTCTTTATACCCAAGTCTTGCTCCCGGGCCTTTTTGTTGCTAGGCAGTGTCTTTTAAAAACAAATATCACATTGCTAAAGGAAAGTCTACCTGACACCCCTCTCTCTGTGTGTCTCTCTTCTGGTCTGCTGAGCACAGGGATGTTTGTCTCTTATAATAATCATTATTATTAGCGACTTGTCACATCCTGGCATCTCCACTGTGTGTCAAATGCTCCTGGGGAAAACGTGAATTCGACATCTTAAGCAGATTTTTAACTTATGGCAACATTTTTTGGCTGACATTTAATACTCTTTTAGAAACAGGAGAGAGACTGTCACTGTGTGATAAAACACTACTCTCACACACCACTTCCCCCAGTGCTTACTCATGGTGAGTTAGAAACGTGTTGTTCTGGGGTGGAATCAGAGGTTTCCTGTGGATTTTGCAGTTGCTCATTGGGCTGTTTCTATCAGATCAACCTGTGGTCAGGCAGTGTTTCTTGCTGCCTCCTGTCATCACTCTGTGCCTCAGTTTACCTCCTGACATATGGTTAGGCAGCTGGGCACCGTACCTGACTGACAGTGTGGACATTCACTAGCTTGGTTAAGTGCATTTTACAGGGGACCCAGGGATCCTCAGTTCTGGAAAACAAGAGCTCTGGGCCTAAATACTTGCAGGCTGGTCTCCCAGCCCTCACCTCAGCTGTGTCCCTGACTCTGTGCTCTCTGCTGGACTGCGCAGGGTAGCAAGGACTGAGGTGGTGACTTTCTTTCAGAGTGAAAAGTCAGAAGATCCCACTTGGGTCACCCCAGGAGAAAGGCTGAGAGATGTAGGAGAGGGAGCTCAAACACATGCTGGCTGTAGCAGCAGGTAGTCAGGGCTCAAGAGGGATCACTCACTCGAGTCATACACGAGGAAGAGGGCACTCATCCCAGCTTGCTGGTGCTCTCCTACTTTGCACTCTACCCGCCAGATCCCAGCATGTGAGGGCCACATCTCCACTGTCCCGAAGACACCTGGCCAGGAACGGAGAACAGAGCAGAGGAGACTTACTGGCTGTAGTGGAGTGACACAGTGCCAAGTGCAGTGCAAACACAAAGCCAGACTTCCAGAACCAGTCCCCCTCCTTAGCATCCCCCCCTGCAGGCTTGGCACTTCCTTAGGGCACACCCCCCACGAAGCCCTGGCAGGTGGGGGGTGCACAGTGCCTGCACTGCTTCTCACCAGGATAAAGGTTGTAGACTCCCATGCGATACTCCTGCCTGGTCCTGACGCTGAACAGCTGCCCATGGAAGTGGACAGAGTGGATATCCTCAGTGCTGCCCATGTTCAGGAGGTGCCATCGGACCCGCTGCTGCTGAGCCATCACCAGCCCGGGCAGTGTGTCGCTCACGTAGCCGTTGATGGCTGGGAAAGGCAGTGGTCAGGAGTGGCTCGAGGCTCTGGGGCTTTTCCATCCCAATATAGATTATGGGATGGAAAGGGCAAGGGCAAGATCCTCACCATGGAAGGAATGGTTTCTCTTAAAGTCAGGGCTGTCCTGCTGGATGCGGCAGGGAGGGAGGCAGTTCCTCTCCACGTTCTCCGGGAAGTACCAGCTTTTGGTCTCGTCGAAGATGGTGAAGAGCAGGGAGAACTCCTGCACAGCCAGCTGCCGCCTGAAGATGAGGCTCAGCACCCCACGGCGGCAGATGATCAGGGGCCCAATGAGGCCTGAGTGCAGGTCCTTCTCCTGCCAGGGAGACGGGAAATAGGAGTTTGTCTCAGAGACTGGCCTGGCTTGGCTCCCACTCTGAGGCATGTGCAGGGTGGGAAGGACGTGCTGGGTTCCCTGGGGCATGGAGGGGAGGGGAGGGGAGGGGAGGGAAAGGGAAAGGGAAAGGGAAAGGGAAAGGGAAAGGGAAAGGGAAAGGGAAAGGGAAAGG
>NW_016690253.1:2514173-2566154 GCF_001604755.1 Lepidothrix coronata | reverse complement strand
GGGGGGGGGGGGGGGGGGGGGGGGGGGGGGGGGGGGAAAGGGGAGGGGAGGGGAGAAAGCACCAGCATGTATTCATCACTGCATTAGAGACCTGAGAACCTACACAGCCATAGGCTGCTTTCAGCACAGCCCTAAAGGAAATGTCTCGACCACACAGCCAGGACCCAGGAGTGCTGCCCATCTGTCTGTCCTTCCTGGGATGCCCCATGGACCAGGCTCCCACCTACCAGGTCCACATTGGAGAAGTAAGCCCAGGCCTTGCAGTCGAACTCCTGCATGGTGGGTGCCATCTGGGGCAGGACTTTCCAGGAGAACTTCCGGACCTCAGCGGGCTGTACCACCCCACCCTGCTGCTCTGTGCCCTGTGTCTCCTCGTAGGCTGTCAGTGTGGAGTGGAAGGAGAAGGGTCGTGAGGCCAGGTTCTTGAACGTGACCTGCACCGGAGGGAAGGCAAAAGAAAAGCAGTGTGGGAGGGGGCTGCATGCAGCCGTGAGGATGCCCTGGACCCTGGGGATGGGCCCAGCCAGATGATAAGGAGGTAGTCAAGTCCCTGGTGCCCAGATCCCACCTGGTCCCCACACAGTGGCCAACCCCTGCTGAACTACAAACTGTGGCTGTGCAGTGTGATCCCCACTGGAAAGCACATCCCGGTCATGCCAGCAGGATGAGGCCCTCTCCCTGCTCAGTGGGAGCAAGGTCAGCTACACCACTGTCTCTGGAGCCCAATGGTGCTGAATCCATCCTGATGAAGATTTTCCTGAGAACTGGGCAACTCCTCCAGGCACACAAGTCCTGAGCCCAGTGAAGAGCCTTCCACCTCTTTCTTAAGTGGGTGTTGAAGGACCTTCGGTGGTACAGGAAGCCCAAGTCTGCCCTCACATGGAGCACCTAAAAAAGCTGTACTGAGCCCTGCTTTCTGCAACCCCTTCACCCAAAAGGCTCTGCATGGAGCCCAGGAGCTGCTCAGGCTTTGCTGTTGCAGAGACTGGGTCTGTCTCAGGTCCAGGGCATTGCACCTGAACTCTGAGGTTCCTGCTAGCCCTGCAGCCACCGAGGTCCCTCTGAATGGTGGCATCTACATGCCAACAGCTCCAGCCCCTGGGCCCTGAAGATTAACACGTGGGCATTGCAGAGCCTGCAGGCCCACCTCAGCACCCCCTCTGGCTGAGCACAGACAGCAGTGGGGATATTTATAGTTTTGTAGGAAACAGGAACTTTCAATTCACCATGATGACATCTTCAACTTCTGCCCTGATGTATGGCCCAAGGATGCCCAGGTGTTCATCCAGCTCTCCCCGCTGCGCTGGCCGCGTGAAAGAATCATCCAGGTACTCCCGGAAAACCACCTTGCGGTACCTCCAGGAATTCTTCCTCCTGCTGCTCCAGGGGTCCCTGTGGGGGGAGGGCAGGTAAGTAAGTCAGGTGATACTGTCCCTGCAGGGCAGGGGTGATACAGAGCCATTTACAAGGAAGCTCAATGTTTCTGTTGTTCCAGAACTCCCCAGGGTGCAGGGGAGGTGCTGGGAGCATCCTCCCCCTGGGCTGCTTGGCTGGGTTGTACCCATATAGACCTGTGATCCTGCCTGCCAGCACATGCCAGCTCATGCATCAAGCCATGCCATGAAGCGCAGGAGGAAAACATGAGGGACAATCACACTTACGCTGCTTTTAGGAAGTGCTGGGGTCTCTGGTTCCCATATTCCCACATCACCTCCACTGCTGCAATGAAGTATTGCCGCACCTCCCCCTGGAAGGAACGCGGGTCGTGCTCGTCTTCCTCGTAGATGTCAAAATCCTCCATGGTCTGCTCTGTGTCACTGTACTCATCATAGTCTGACTTGGCAGCCTTTGACCCTGAGGGGCTGGAATTGCTCCAGTTGTTCAGAGCTGGTTCCTCCCTATGTCCTGAGCTATGGTTCCTCTCCCCAGCTATGTTGTTGCTTTCACCATCCTCCTTGGGCTCTCCTAGGCCCTGGACCCCTCTCTTCCCTGCTTCTCTGAGGACATCTTCCCCACCAAGCACCTGGCATCGATAAGGACTGTCTTGCACATATTGGGCTGCTTTTTTGGCAGTGTCATTGTGAGGGGGATTACTTGGAGACAGAGAGCAGTTCTCTCTGAAGGCCGATTTTGTAGGCATTTCTTCTGGGGTTTGCCCAGACATTCTCTCAGGTACGTAGTCCTCTGTGGCATTGGCCTTGGTCTGCTGAGACTGAGGACTGAACTGACCCAGCTGCTCCACAGAGTTTGTCTCTTCCTCCATCCTGCTTCTCCCCTGAGCTTGCTCGCTCCCAGGAGCGCCCCAGACCGCAGCTCTGCCTGGCTGCAGCTCAGCCAAAGCTGGGCTCTGAAAGCCCCCCGTGTACTCTGCTGCCCCCAGGGAGACTGGGTCCCAATTGGAAGCCAGGTCTGCAGCCTCAGCAGCATCCTGCATTTCTGGGCTGCTTCCTGCCACTGTCACCTCAGTCCCCACTGCTCCTTGTGTGGGCAAGGAGCGTCCGCCACGCTGGACCCCCTCACTGCTGCTCTGTGCACCCCCATCTGTGCTTGGCCTCCCCTCAGGAGACATCTCATCAGCTTGCAGAGCATTCCTACCCAGGGGTAGCCTCCTCTCAACCATGTTGGATTTTTCTTCCAGGCTTTGCTGGGCCACCATCACCTCAGGCGAGGTGTCACTTGATATCAGAGACCTCTTTTTGAAGCGAGTGCTGCAAAAAGGAGAATGAGGTCCACACACCTTTGGGGCTTTCTTATTCACTGCTGTCTCAGGGGTCTGGCTGGCCAGATCCTGCTCTGCTCTCTTAACATCGGAGAGGGGCTTCCTGCTGCTGGGCTGCCTGGTGTTGGGAAGACCCAGACCATGCACCAAGCCTCTGCTCCCCGGTGACCTGGCTGGTCGAGGTCTCCAGTCAGGGCCACTCATGCTTGTGGCTGGAGCTCTGTGTCCCAGAAACTGCTCACGGGTCTTTAAGAAACCGTTTGGGAATGGCCTTGTGTCGTTGACCACAACATTCGATTGAGGAAAGGTAATACTATCCTGCTCTGATAATTCCTTAGCAGCTGTATTATCCTGAAACACTTCCTCCAAGATTACTTCATCCCTCTCTTCTGTCATTATGTAGCTGGAAGGCTCAAGGTCATTGGTCTGTGCAAAAGTGGTGTCTAGAAGGCTTGTGCCTTTGGCGAGTTCATGGGCTTCTTGTTCTGTGCCACTTTCTGCAGGCAAGGAGTTACTCTCCTCTGTGAAGATTTCTTCTTGTACAGGTTTGTCTGAGAAAGAAGCATTTTTCTCTTCTAAGGATTCATAAAAGCGTTGTGAAATCACTTTGTCAGGTCTTTTTTCTAGCCTAGCATCTAGATCATTTGATGAATAATTGCTTTCTATGGTGTGACTGTGAGCTACAGCATGAAAAGTCCTGTTATGTTCTGTCTCATCTGAAGATGCAGAAGAATTTGTCAATGTGGAAGAAAAGTTATGATCAATATTTGAAGCTGGTTCTGTATTGATTGTCTCCTCTGAGTCGTATAGATTAAAGGATATTTTATCAACCCCTCTCAGCAACTTGTCCTCATCACCCTGTGAAGACATGTCATGAAGTCTCAGGTTGTGCTCCAGGTCATTCTGGTGAAATGAGCTCCTGCTGTCTTGAAGAGGAGATTTGCTTGCAGCAATTGAATCCCAGAGGCTTGTTGCATGAGTAGTTGTCTTTTGAGGCTCTGCTTCCAGGATCTCTCTCATACCACCAGGCTGGACCATCGTCCTTTTTACTGGCTCCTGCACCTCTGAGATTTTTGTCACCTTTGCTCCTGCCAGAGCATCTTCTGGAGATGGCATGGCTTGGTGCAGCCATTGCTGACCTTCTTCTGAACTCACAGTACCATGGACCCTTCCACTGACACTCACTGAGGGTTCTCCAGGTGGGACAGCTCCAAATCCTTCACCCTGGCTGATGATTTTTGATAATTCTTCATCTTCCAGGAAGGATTCATAGGACACTGGCTCATAGTTTGTCTCTGAAGAAGACATGGAAATATCAGGGGGATTTGGCATCATTCCTAAAAATGTTGATGTGCCATTGGAAGAGGGATCAGAAGTCCTGCCGCTGCTCAGGAGGGCCCCAGGTCTGGATTCTGTCAAGCACAATCTTGTCTTCTCTGTCTCATTGCTGGAAGAGGTGATGTTGTTCAGTTGCTTGTTCACACATGGCCTGTGCCACCTCTTTGTTTCAGAGAAGCCCCTGGGTTGGAATTCAAAGGCGTCCTGCTCCTCATCTGCGTACACATAATCCTCCTCTTCAGGGTATTGCTCATACTGGCACTTTGAGACCGTGAACTTGGCATGCATCCCTCGGTCTCTAAAATCAGGATTCAGGCACCCCAGTGTCCAGACACCTGTCTCAAGAGAGGACAAGAGGACACCATCAGCTCACTGCAGTGGGAAATCGGAAGAGGTGCCACCCCGTGCTGCTCCCTTGCTAGTGCAACCTATATTTTCAAGCAGCCTCTGGTTCGTGGTAGTGATTTTGTGTTTTCATAGTCCCTAGAGTATCTTACAGCTGGACTCACAGCACCATCACCATAATCCACCCCCAAAGACATACCAGTGCTGTCAAATACACCCCTCTCCCAAACACAGTCACCATGTCTCTCCCACTGAAGGAGAGAGAAATGAGAGGCTGCCTCTTGCTCACATCCCTGGTCGATGTGTTTGCTCCCTGCAGCAAGCAGGCACCCAGACTGGGTGAGGTGTGTGATAACTGGGCTCTGACACTGGAGAGGGCTGAGCTGCTTCTCTGCTTCTGAGCAGCAGGCAAATACCAGAGCTCGAACGGATGCAATGCTTGGCTGGCTTTTAGAACACTTCCTGGGGTGTCTGACAGCTTGGCTCAGGGAGCAGTGCTCATGACCATCATATCAGTGTTTGCAATCACATGGTAAATCCTGTGTTTCCTCTGGGAGTGAAGACACGGTTGACAGCACTGCTTTTGCAAACGCTAAGGAAAAATGCTGAGTGGGGGGAAATGTAACTGAACTCTGAAGCAAATCCTTTCTAGGACTTCCCCATGGCTCTGATTTCTGTCCTTGCAAAGGTGTGGAGATAACTGCTGTGACCAGCAGCTGAACCCACAGGCAGGACAGCATTGCCACTCCTCCTGACCTCCAAGCTTGGAGCCAAGGTTGCAAATGTCCACCAGGCTCAAGTTGCTGCAGCCAGCCTTGGCATCATGTGTGACCTCAACACACCCTGTTGATGAAGTAAAACCCAGTAATTTAATTTATTTAATTTAGACTTTGAAATATTTAGTCATTGCCTCTCACTTTGCTGTTCCAGGATGTTCCAGGGTTCCCTTTGCTCTCAGACCTCTCAAAATGCAATCAGGTACCAAAGAACTGGCTGGAGGTGCTCACTGATCTCTGCTGTGCTGGTTGATAGCCCAGCCCATGGTTTATAGAATAGCCCATGTTACTAACCTGGCTTTTCCAAACTCATGAAGACTGTTTCTCCAGAAAATGGGAAGAGGGTAAGCATGTCCTCAAAGACCATGTTGCGCTTGAACGTGTTTCCGGAGAAGAAGATGGAGAGGAAATCTGTCTGTGCCCCAACACTCAGGACATACCAGTACACAACGTCGTGCAGGCAGAGTTTTGGTTGGAGGTTGTCAAATACAAAGCCATTAATAGCTGGAAGAAAGCAGAGGTGAAACGTTACACAAGGACCCCATTCCCCCCATGGCTGCTGAGCTGCTGCATGTCCCCTGCTCATTCCCTGGGGCAGGGATGAGCCTCTGTCTGCTGGGGCTTTGCAGGGAGCCCCTGGCCCAGTACTCACTGTGCATCACATTGGAGGCATAAAACTGTGGGTCCTGGGTATCCACATGGGCTGGGTCAGAGCAGAACCTCTTGATGTTCTCCTCCAAGTACCAGCTCTGGTTCTCATCAAAGACTGAAAACAGCACCAACCTCGTGTTGTCTGACATTATCTGGAAAGGGAGAGGGAAGAAACTATTCCTGGTCTGATCAGAGCACCCCCATGGCCCAGTGTAGCTGTCAGGTCTTAGCCTGGGTGCATGGGGAAGAGTTTACCACTCTTTCATAGGAGTTAAGGTCCAGGTTTGAGAAAAGGGGCATGCAAGGGAGGATGGGGAAGGCAGAGGAATTGGGACTGATGGTAGGGTTGAAGAGAACAGGACAGACAAATTTGGTTTTACCTGAATATTTCACTCACTGCATTTATTCCAGCCTTTCAGCCTGGCAGTTGAGGCAACAAAGGAAGGACCCACCTGATTTCCCCTCTGATCCATGGACTTCTTGAAGCAGATCAGGAGGGGCCCAATCAGGCCCGAGGCTGTGTCTCGGATGGGGTCGATGGAGCTGTAGTAGTAACGGGTGAGGCAGCGAGGATCTGCCTGTGTTGGCCCATCCTCAGGGGTGAGGCTCCAGCTGTAGGTGAACGACTGGCCAGGGGGGATAGGAATGTCCTTCACATCTTTGACTGGCAACACACAGAACCCAAGAGCAGATGAGTTAAGCCTGGGCTGCTCCTGCAAGGGTTGATCCCCCTTTTTAGAAGAGCTCAGAAAGGCTTCCTGCCCGCACAAGTTGCATAGTGAGCCAACTGTGCCCACTCCAGGATGGCACACTGACTGTATGGAAAGCTGATCTGGCCAAAGGAGACCCAGGGACTGGGGGAGGATGCAGAGGCACATGTCTTACCTTGAGAGGGTTTCCTGTCATAGTATGGCCTGACACTGGTGAGGCCATGAGGGTAGATGTTGTACGGTCGGCTTGCCAGGTTCCTGAACACGATCTGAAATGAGCACAGCCAGCAGGAATGTTTAATGATTTCTGAATGTTGTGAGCCCTTGAGGCTGCCCTTAGTGAGGGAGGGAAATGCTGGGCAGGGGTGCCCTGGGATGGGCTGCCTGCCAAGGATCAGCAGGGAGGAACACAGACGTGTCTGGCATCACAAAGTCAGAATAGAAGAAACTACTATTTCTCCGTGGTGAGTCTAAACTGTCCATTTTTCTGGGAGGTGACCATTTTAGGGAGAGTATGAAAATAACAGATTTATTAAAGAGACAGTGTCTGTCTTTATTGTTACTTTATATGAGTCAGAAGAAACATAGGACCAGAAGAGGTCAATCCAGAAGGCCTCAGAGGACCAGGACACTAAATATGCACATCAGCAAACAGCTTTGAAGTACTCCCCACTTCACTGCATGAAGCCCTTCATTTATTTCTCTAAATAGCTCTGTCAGGGCTTTGCAACATGCCCACAACTGCACAGGGAACCTGAGGAAGGGAACAGAAATGTGAAGATCATGGAAACCATCCCATTCCTCCTAGCAGAAAACAAGTCAAGTGATCAGTAGAGGCACTTGGGGAGGCAAAAGTGACAGCCCTCAATACTGTAAGGTAACAACAAACAGATGGAGAAGAGTGGAGGATGAGAGGACACCCTTGCCTCAGAGGAAGATGTTGGGTCATGGATTAATTCACACAAATACTAAGACACCTGCAAGCAAAGGAACTGGGCCATATCCTGTGTGTCTCTGCTGATCTTACTGAGAGTATTTAGCTTTAGCTACCAGTAACATCTGCCTTTCTGGTGAGCTTTGGACATTACCAAACATGAGAAGGCACCCCAAGGACTTCTGCCAGACATTAGCCACAAACCAGGTAGTAGTTCCAATTATAGGAGCAGCACCGAGCTTTAAAGTTTCCCCTTACAGCCCCTGTTGGTGGAAAGCAGTATGTATCTTACCTTAAACTCATCTCCAACCTCTCCCTTAATGACAGGCCCCAGAATTCCCTTGTCAAGCTGATTTGACACCTTGCGCTTCTTGAAGGTTACATCTTCATACTCCACAAACACCACCTTCTTATACTTTGAACCGATGCGCTGAGGGCCGGGCTCCAGGTACAGGCCCGAGATATTTCTGCAGGCAAAGGCAGAGAAAGAGCAAACAGCCACATGTGGGACACTGTCAGAAACAGAGCAAGGCCTTCCATCACTCAAGCTTTCCAGGGACAGTGGGGACACATGCCCACTCTCACCTGTCCAGAGACAGTGGCTTCACAGGGGCATAGTCCCAGTCCATTTCCTCGGCTGCAATGTAGTAAGTCCAGGTCACAGGCTTGTCTTTGGCAAAAGAGCGCACTTGGATCACATGAAAAGTTTCCTCCTCTTCTCCAGGGTAATCCATGTACTCTGACTCGTCTGACAGCATCCCCATCCTCAACAGGCGTTCCACAGGACACTCCTCCACCTTCACAAGGGCTTCCATGCCAGCTGGATTCAGACAGGCCAGGTAGAAAGGGTCACATTGGTGCTACAGGCATGCATTCCCCAGGCTCTGCTTGGGAGAGATCCTCCCATAAAAAGGGCCATCACATGGGTCAACTCCTGCCACCAGGTCATGGACCAGATTGCAGCTGGATATAGCACTGTGGAGCAGGAGGGGCCTTGGGGCTGCAGCACTGCACAGAACCCTGAGCCTGGGACATCCCCTGAACTTCTTTTCCCCCGAGCTCTTGTAGAATGAGGTTACCTTGCTGATGGGACAGTATCTGGCAGAACATCCGAAACCAGCCAGCTGTTCCTGGCATGGTCTGGGCTGTGAGATATGTGGCAGGGGAGATTTCTAGGCTGCTGAGACGGTGGCCTCTCACCAGGAATGTGTGGCCTTCAAAGAAGATGGAGTGGACTTCTGGCCCAGAGCCCAACCCGATCACATGCCAGTGGACCTGCTTCTTGAGGCACAGTGTGAGACCTGCCAGCAGACAAGGAAAGCACCCAGGAGTCAGCACTGTGTTTACCCCTTGTTCCCACTCTTGGTGCCATGGACTCAGAGTCTGACACAGCTGACTAGAATCCCATGCCCTGCAAGGTGCTGGCTTCAAGCTGTTCACACATGAGCGTGGACTGTCTGAGCAAAACAGAGGCACAAGTCTCATCAACCCTCCTGAGATAAGACTAGAGTGGGACACTTTGGCAAGGCCTTTGGGAGGTGTGCTCATAGGACCTCACAGTAGGATGCAGTGGAAAAAACATAGATGTGCTCTTTGACTCTATAAATAGGGAAATTGGGAACTGGAAAGGAGAATCATTTTTCTGATCACAACACTGGCAAAGCTGACACTAAAATATTGGATCTGGGGCAAGGCTCCAGCACATCCCCAGCAGTAGCTGAAATGCCACAAAGGGCAGAGAGAGGTCACCAGGATTATTTGAGAGCTGGAGAAAATTCCTTCCTCGGAGACATTCAAAGAGCTCAGTGTGCTTAGGAAATGGGAAAGAATTTGACTACATTTTAAAAATATTTTCTTGGGGACAAATTGATGTGTGCTGAAGGGCTCTGTAATCTAGCAGGAAAGTGAATAACAAGTTCCTAGAAGCTGAAGCCAAAAAAAGACAAATACAAAGTTAAGCACTTGTTTTTGGCACTGAGTGCAAAGGTGACTGGAACAGATCCCAGGGACCTGAGAGGAAACTGGGTGGAGGTTCCATCCTGAGGCCCTCAGGTCTCCATTTCCAGCTCTCCATCAGACACCTTTCAGGCCAGATCCCACATCCAGAGAGGGGTGTGCTGGATGTGGAGGTGGATACCTTCTCCAGGGAAAACCCACTGTGCAGATACAGTAGCTGACAATGACATCTACTCAGCTCTTAAGCTCCAGGGATCCACAAGGACTGTTGTAGAAACAAGAGAAAATATCCTCAAGTTGCACCAGGGGAGCTTTATGTCAGACATTAGGAAAAATGTCTTCACTGAAAGGGTTGTCAAACACTGGAACAGGCTGCCTAGGTATTTAAAAGCCTTGTATATGTGGCAATTTAGGGACATGGTTTAGTGGTAGACTCGGCACTGTTAGGTCCAATCTAAATGATTCTGTGGTTCTATTCCTGAAATCCCACAGAGGTTTTTTAGTGAGAGTTGAAATTCCCTTCAACGCTACCTCCAGCCTTGCTCACAGGGCTACAAAAGACGAAACTCTTTGCTACCAGCACTGCTCCTTGAGACCTCCAAAGAGGTGAGGCAACATAGACAGCTGGAAACAGCTCCTGCTCCACTGTAAAGGGGCAAGGCAGATCAAAGAGCTGAGATGTAATAGTCCCTCTGGGGTGAACACAGCCTAACAGATCCATCACCTGGAAATTTCTTACACCCTTTCACAAGCTGTCTCGAGGTTACAGACCTGACTCCACCTTCCATGCCCTCCATCCCTGTCCCTGGCCACCAGGACTCACCAGGCAGTGAGCCATTGATGTAGCCATTGATGGTGTGCAGCTCTGTCCTGTTGTGAGCCTGGGGCTGAGGAGCTGCAGTGGAGCCAGGCTCAGAGTACCAGCTTTTCCCTGTGGAGAGAGGAGGATGCAGTCAGCTTTCACTTGAGAGCGTTTCAAAGAAAACTTCAAAGAGAAATGGCTCTGCATGGTTATGGTGGTGATCATTGCATGTGACAGGGCATAACCCCCCTGCAGCTTTAGCCTGTGTGATAAGAACAAGGTCAGGCCATGGGATGGCAGAGCTGGGGGGGGGCTGCAAGCTCCCTGCACCCGGGGAAGAGAAGGAATGGCAGGACTGCATTGGATGGGGGGCTCAAGCCCTTGGGAGGAGGTGTGGGTGCTGAGCAGCTGCGCTCACACCAAGGCAAAGCAAACACCCCAGGCTGAATTCAGGGTCTGACACAGCCAGTCAGTCATTACCTTCATCAAACACTGCGAAGAGCAGCACAAACTCGTTCTGCACATCCTCATTCCCATCGCTCACCAGGGTCCCTGTGAGATGCAATGGGATGGATCAGATCAGCAAACACCATGCCTGGCTCCCCAGGGAATTCCCTTTGTGCCCTCCAAGAACTGGTAAATCGAGACCAGGCTGTGGTTTGCTTTTGTCATGTCTCACAACTGCCATAGCCCTGCTTCCAGCCTTGCTGTCCCCAAAAGCCCATGGTTGAGAGGCAGCTGCCCCTAGAAGGTATCAAATGGTCAGTTTGTGCTGCCTTCCCTTTGACTTCACTCAGTGGAGAAACTGCTCCTGGTGAGTCAGTGGAACCTGCAGACAGTGCCCTGTGAGGAGGTGACTCGTGCCCACTCATTTCCAGTGACTACTGAGGGGTCTGGACAACTACCTCCAGGATGTGTCTCAACCAGGGATGACCAGTCTTACTCCAGTCACACTTCTTGTGCCCAGCAAATAATAACAGTCAGGTTTTTATCACCTCCATGTTTACTGAAGGAAGAAAGGAAGGAGAGCAGGCACAGGTACTGTGGAGCAGGCAGTGTCCCAGGTGTACTCCCCCTCTCCTACCTGATCCTGAACCCCGGCTAATACAAACTTGCCTCTAATTCTTCTGACAAAGCCCTGTGACCTGTCCCCATCCTTACACATTATGTGTGCTGCCCTTACCAGGTCGGCACACGAGCAGGGCTCCAATCAAACCAGAGTTGATGTCCTTCACACTGTTGGTGTTGGAGGAGTAGGAGTGGGTCAGGCACGCTGAGTCATCCTCTGTTGGACCCTGATTTTGCTGGATTTCCCAAATGTATGTGTGTGTCTTCCCAGGATCCACCCTGTCACCCTCCTTCTCTGTCTGGCTGGTCTCATCCTCATACCCCGCACCTAAAACCAAAGAAATGGCCACATGTCACTGAAGGTTCATCCCCAACACACCATGGCTACAGAAATGCCTCTTCCTCCAGCCCCTGGAGCCAGACTGACTCCCACAGGCAGTGGCTGTTTCAGGGTAGTGAGCAGAGCTATGCCAGAGATTCACTTGTTGGGCTGTGGATCCACCACCTGTCCTGATGCTGGGTAGCACAGGTTGGCCCTAAATATCCAACCTCAGGTTTAGCCTATCTGTTACCTCTGTAACTGATACAGGTTTGCTCATCTCAGGTCATTTCTGGGCTGGGCTTGGTCGTGTTGTTCCCCCAGGCTCTGTGACCATCTGTCCTCATAGAGGGACATGAATAGGAGGGTCAGGGAGGGACACACACCTGACAGAGCAGGAGGTGATACACAAAGGCTTGCAGCACGTGGCCATTGCCCAACTCACCCTCCGATGCCTTCCAGTAGGACACCCCGACGGCGTGGAGGTTGTAGGGGCGGGAGGCCAGGTTTTTAAACGTGATGACCACCGTGTCATAGACTTCTGCTCGGATGGTGGGGCCCAGCAGACCTGAAGGAAGGAAGACAACAAGGTCAGGAAGCTCACAGCCTGCCATGAGCCCCAGAGAGTCCTGACTTTCCACCTGCACAGTTAGCGGCTGTCCCTCATGTAGCATGGCAGCATCGACTGCTCTGGCTCCAGCAAGGCTCTCTGCACCCCCAGGAGCTCTGCCACACTGGGACTCTACCCAGGTGCTTCCCCAATCCTGGCTGAAGGGCTGCCAGCACCCAAACCAGGATGAGTTTGGTTGCTGTCGGGGAGAGCGAGGGCTCACCACACTGCTTCTTACCCATCCACGCTGGCTTGAGCTTGGGCTGTATGAACAAGGCATCGGGGTACTCCACAAACACGGCTTTCCTGTAGCGGGGAGGGACACCAGGTGTGGGGGGCCGTGGGCCTGCATTCCCCGAAATGCTGCAGGAGGAAGGAAAAGCCAAGGCTGATTCCACAGCCCCATCCAGGGATGGGTAAGAGCCATCCTATTCCTCCCCTTCCCGCCAGCTTGCCTGTGTCGTGCCAGCCCCAGGGATTGCTCACCCTGTTGTGTCCTTTGGATTTCCTGACAATCCCCAGGTGTGATTGGAAGTGGTTTGCTCGGCTCAGGGGTGACAACATGGCAGTGATTCATGTCATGGTGTTAGTCATGATGGAAGAAGACACTGGGGCAACAGGCACGACGCTGTACCCAGCTGCAGCTGGGAGAGGGCACAGCAGCAGCAGCACTGCTGCCAGTCTCCTGCCTCAAGCCTTGTCCAGCTCTGTGCTTTCCAGCCAGCAACACACAGAGCACTGGAAGTGCTGCAATAGCAGTGCCACAGTGGCCTCTGCCATGCAGCCACCTCCCACCCCATCCCCTTCAGGTGTGGCTGACACATCACATCATATATAACTGTAACATGCCCCCCAGCTCCCCCCAGGAAACAGACTGTGTTGGGCTGCATGGCAGGTCGTGGCAGATTGCTCTGTGTCTGAGTAATGTCCCCACATTCGTTTCTTTTCTGCCCAAACTGGGATTTACAGCCAGCCCCTGAAAAAGAGGCTTCACAGCAGGAAGATAAAAGAGCTTTGAATGTATTTCACATCCCACTCATCTCTGCTGGCCACTTTCTATTTGTAAGCAGCTTAACAAATTCATTTTCCAGAAGGAATCCAGTACATTTATCAAGATAGCAAATCCATGAATTTCTTCAAGGATTTGAGAGGCTGACTTATCAGCCTCAGGACTGAGACCATTTCCAGTAAGCACAGAGACTACTTCCAGCCTTGTTTTGTTTGGAGCAAAAGCCAGGTGGTATTTTCTTCCCACTTAAGAAGCAGGGAGGGTTGCTCTCCTGCTCTGACTAAGCCTTCATTCCAGCGGTGTTTCCCTTTGTGACTCTTGCTCAAGCGGAAGAGGAAGGAGACAGAGTGATTCAAATTTGGGAAAAGTCAACACACACTCACTCTCACACCACTGGCTAGAAGCCACCTGCAGCTGGAGGGTGCTGTGGGGAGAGCAGGGTGCTCCCTTTCCAGGGGCAGAGCAGGATGGATGCCCACAAAAACCACACACCCATCCAACTCCTGCCTTTCCCACCACAGCTATAACCCCACATTCAGGATGGCAGGAGGCCCCGAGCAGACACAGTCCCAGCGAGCAGTGCCACTGCATTCAGCTGACTTTGCCTACAAACCATTATCATTCCTGGCTCGATGGCAGCAGGGTTCAGACCCAGCTTTGCTCTCCAGGGTGCCCCCACACTGGAGTTAGTTGTGCTGCAGGAATGCTGGCACTCAGCTGTCCACTGTCTGGAAGCTTTGCCTTAATCTCTAACTCGCAGAAAGCCCAGATTTGAAAATGCCTCCCTGAGATATGAGGGTTTGGTCCTGCTAATTCTGCAGTAAACAAGGCAGAAACTCTCTGGAGCCAGGGGGATTTTGCTGGCATGCAGGGATATGGCTGGGAGGAGACTTAGTGACAACAAAGCTCAGTGCTGGGTCCCAGCTGGCATGGCAGAGCCCACAGGGGATGAGGAGGCAGAGTTCAGCACAGGGACATCTGATCCAACTGCTTCTGGCCAGTTGTCTGCACTTGGGGTCCCTGTGAACTTCCTTCCCAAAGGGCAGCTGAAGCTGAGGCAGGGAGATAAGTTTCTGGCTCCTTGGATCAGCATTGTTAGCCACACTATCTGTTCATCTCTTGGAGCTGGGGGACATCCTGCACTGCCGAGGCGCTCAGGAATGGGCTGCTACGTGTCCACCAGCTCCAAGTCTGAGCTGAGGTCCCCAGGGCTGTTGCAGGATGTGTTGGTTCTGGCTCCAACCCTGCTGAAAGGGCTGTGTTTGGGAGGAAGAGAAACTGAAATCATGGGGAAGGCGTAAGCCCATTAGTTTGACAGAGCTTTCTACAAGCATGTCAGAGAAACCACTGCATACATACAAGGGTTTTGGAGGTCCTGCCTGGAGACGCATCTTTAGGAGTTTCCATGAGATGCTGGTACCATGAGGGAGAATGGGTGGAGCAGAAGATACCCCACACACAGCTCGGAGACAACCCAGCTCCAGTGGCAGCTCTGCTCCTGCCATGCTTTCCTGGCTCACTCCCGGGTCTCCCTTCTCCCCAGTCTGGCTGTTTTTCTGTGCCCTCCTCACATTTTGGAGAACTGGGCTGAGTCTACAGGGCCAGGGAAAAGGCTCTGTCATCCAGCTGGAAACAGCCATGGTTCCCACCATGGCTTCCCCAGGAGCTTGTGCTGCCTGGGAATACTCTGCCTCCCTGGTGTGGAACACACAATCAAATCCCTCTGAGAAAACCAAAGTTATCTTCCTCTGTTTTAGAGAAGGACAAGTGACCTCAGACTGCTGCCAATGCCCTGCTTATTCCCAGGCAGAGTCATGTCCCTGAGTCAGTCCTGGGTCAGAAACAGTGCTCAAGTGCATCACTAAAGCCAGTGCTGAAATGGAAAGCCACAGGGCTGAATTACACTGTGAGTGAAGTCATCATCTTACCATAGTGTAATATCAGTGAAAGCAGGGTAGGGGGGATTAGTAAAGTGGGGGGTGTTGGGTGCAATTTTCCTATTGAAGTAACCAATAGGGGGAAAACCAGCATAACTCGGATACAGTGACTACAGCAGCTGGTCAGGCTGACCTGGCTCATCCCTAGATCCTGGTTTCCAGTGCCTGACCACAGCTCACCACTGCTCTAGCCAGTGTGGGTCTGAGAGGGGGCCATGGGCTGATATTGCAGAGCAGAGGGAATGGGCACAGCTTGACCCACAGGGGATGTAGCCATCCTGCTCCACTCCCCATGCTGAGCTCAGAACAGCCCGTTCACATCCATGTGTGTCCCGGCCAGCTGTGTCTCCAGACAACACCATCCTGATGCCTGAGCAACGCAACTGCCAGTTTTCCTTCCTTCTCCAAAGTAGATGGGCAAAACCACTATGCCTTCCTCCCTCTTATCACTGTGCACAAACACTGTTCTTTGCCCAAACACTACAAATTATTTTCAGTTCCTTAAGGAAAAATTTCAGCCCCAGCAACGTAATGTACAGAGAGATGTAAATAACTAAATCTGGATTTTACCACGGGCAGACACAGTCAAAAGCCTTTGCTGCTCTGAGGGGGGCACAGCCAACCTTCCTCTGCAGTCCCCAGGCAGGGAGGCAAAGGTCCCCATCTCCCCTCACATTTCCCCAGAGCTCCCATGATGCAGAGCAGAAGGGAAAGCACAGGCTGGAACACCAGCTCTTGGTTCCTAACATGGCCTTTAAAGGGTCACAGGCAAATGGCATTAATATAAAGCAATGCAGAACAGCAGTGCAGAGCGAGTATTACCTCTCTCTCTTCTTTCTCAATTCCACCAGTCCCCCTTCGGGGTTGCACATAGTGACTCCCCATCACACCGCCCCTTCCCAGCTGTGCCAGCAGCTCAGTGCACCCACCTTGCCAAGTTCCCCCCATGTACCTGCCCGGACCCAAGCTCGCAGTGCAGTCCAAGCCAGGGTGGGAGAACACCCAGAGCAGAGTTCTAGAGTTGCAATAGAAAGAACTTTACCCTGCAGGCGCTTGCAGCACGGACAGCAGGTTGCTCTGTGTGTAGTCCCAGGCGGTTTCCACTGCAGCAATGTAGTATCTTCTGACTTTGCTGGTACCCTCCTCAACCAGGCAGAGGAGCAGGAGGCTGCACAGGGCTCCTGCCAGCGTCATGCCTCGTGGCTGGGAACTGCTCTGACTTCGGGAGGAAAAGTGAAAAGGAAGGAACGAGAAAGGAAAGAGGAGAGAAAAGCCTTTATCGTCACATCCAGCAGTTGTAATCCACAGGAGATGATGATTTAAAGCCAGCACCCACAGACTCACTCAGAGCACCGGAGAGTTTCTCAAAGATGTCAGGAGAGGAATCTCTTGAGCAGGTTAGTGCAAAGAGCAGTGTGTGAGTGATGGACTCTCCCACTTTTCCTCTGGCACTGACAGGAGGAGAGGAAAAAACAAAAGGAAAGGGAGGGCAAGCACAGCGGTAAGTTCCGCTGCAGGACTCAGCTGGCTCCGTGTCCTGGCCTGTGTCTGGGAGCAAGATGAGGAAAGGGAGGGTTGCAGAGGAAGCAGAATTTAGGTGTGGTCTCTGCCTGGTCTCACCTTCTCTGTCACCACTGAGGAGAGTGGGTTGCCAGGGATGCACATACGCACGTACGTACATGGGGTTATCCCTGTCCCCGGCATCCCTTCACCCCAGGCAGTGATGATTTAGCCACACAACCTCACCTCAAGCCACGTGGGAGGGAGAGGGTTGAGGTGATCCCTGGGAATCCCCTTCCCACCAGCTTCACCTCACATTTCTTCTCCTCTCCCAGGGTCCTACAGCCCAGAGAAGCTGGCACTGAAATGTTTTTGCAAATTTCTTTCATTTTACTCACAAATTTTCAATACCTCTTTTTAAAAGCCCAGGAAATCCCCCTGCCCCCTCGATGCACACACGTGTGCTCAGGCACACGCACTGGCACATGGCTGTCACTTGGCTCACGAAGGCAGGAAGATGAGGAGGAACGCCCCGGATGGTCCCAGCATCCACTGGGAGAGTGAGGCGTGGAAATGTCCCATAAATCAAGTTGTGAGAGAGCAGGAGTGCACCAGGGGTGGTGACCCCTTTGGTGACAGCCCCAGTTTGTGCAGAAGCATCCATGTGACAGGTCTTGGTGACTGGAAATGGAGAGAGACAGTGGAGATAGGGGAGGGATGGGAGTTTTAGGGTCTCTGACGTGAATCCTTAGCATGGGGCAGGTGGGACAGGTAGGGGATGGAACAGGAGACAGAAGCTGAGCCCCCCAGTCTGGGGCAATCCCAGCAGATGCAGGAACACATTCTCTGATGTCCCCCCGCCCCATGTAGCCTAGCATAGCCTGGGAACAACTTTGAGAATCCCAGTCCCACAAGCTCACTGTGCAGGAGCAACCCATGTCCACAGCAAGCACTCTCTGCCCCCCTCCCTCAGAAAGGTCAGTTCTCACCACCTCACTGGGGACACCCACTCTCTTCCCACCACTCTCCTTATAGCAGCCTCGGGTACAAGGGGGAAAACCATCCTGGGCATCTGTGTGTGGCCAGAGCTCCCACAGCAGCAGCGAGGTGAACCGGGGGGAAGCCCCTTCAGCCCACGCTAAAACCCAACCTTCCAAGAGGCTTCCCCGCTCCTTGTGCTCACCCAGGGGCTGGCAGAGAGAGCACCGGGAGTCGGGGCAGAAAGTGCTTCCCCCACATCATCCACCCAGCTCCTGGGGAGGCAAAAAGCCAGCAAGAAACACATTTCCTCCAGTTCGAGCACCAGTGGTTGGCTCCATGCCCAGCCTGGGGATCCCTTTCTTAGTCATCAACAATCCACCCCACTCTTTTCAGCAAGCATTTTGGGACAAAACAAGTGGTGTGTCACACTTGGGGATGCCCCAGGGTGCTTGGCATCACCTGCCCTGCTGCAGTGAACTAGAAGAGTAGTCAGTACTGGAGGTAAGAGGGTTGTGTGGAAAAGTGTCCCTTGGAGGCTGCAGTGGCAGAGGCCTGGACACAGTCAGGAATTAATGGTTGTGACACTGGCAAGTGCTGACTTACTGAGTTTAACCATTTTCAGCTACAGAGAGGCAGGTCCATGTTCCTGACCAAGAGACATCAGAGTAAACTGGAGAGATGAGGTCTACCCCAGGAGACCAGAAAGAAAATAATACTATTGAGATACTCAAGGCTGTGGAAAGGGAATCCAGGTGTGAAACTGGACACTTGGAAGAAACCTGTGGAGGGGGCCCAGATCCTGGCCTTAGCTGCAGACAGAGTAGCTTTGTGCAGGTACACAAGAGCCAGTGTGCAGCAGAGCATGCCAAGGACAGCTGGACATTCAAAGGGAGCTTGGCTCCCCCTCAGCAGAGCATGCCAAGCTGGAGCCCACACGATCCAGCAAGAGCCTGTCACTGGGGCAAAGCCTTGAGTCCGAGGATGCTGCCCCAGGGAGTGACCAAAGGTGTCCTGCACCACGGGCTGCGTGTGTGGAGGACATCACACCTGTGTGTCCAGGGACGTGCTGCCCCACCACTCGGGTCTGAGTGTGCACACACTGCTCCAGCCTAATCAGGACAGTGCAGGAAATACGTGCAATATTGCCGCAATTCCTGACACGGCCCCACCTGCCTGTCAGTGGGATGTTTGCTAGTGGAACGTCAGTGCAGCTGAGTGATGCTGTTAGTTCCTAGAATAGTGTTGTTGGTTCCTAGAACAGTACCTGCTCCCCCACCAGTCCCACGCTGCCTGCACTCCTGCTCCCACTCACGCACTGGTTTCCGTTAACCTCACAGGAGTGGGGTTACACTCTCTCCACGAGGATTTTTTTTTTTTTTGCCTGTTGTGTCTCAGGCTTTCTGTCTCTTCTACTCCCTGGGCAGCTGCGTCCCCAGCTGGGAAGTAGGTGGCTTTTGTTCCACACGAGCTCAAGTGCGGTAATGGCTCAGAAATCGGTGTTGGATCAAGGGTTGGATCGGATGACCTCGGAGGTCTTTTCCAACCCAGTTGATTCTACGATTCTATGATTTCACCGACTAGAAATTATTTTTTTTTTCACTTTCCAAGGGGCCCCTCGGAGCCGCTCCGGGGCAGGTGATGCTGCTGCGGCGGCAGAGGAGACACCCTTTGGGGGGAACACCCCGGGGCACCGGTGGGGGCACAGCCGAGGCCAGGGCGCGCTCCCGCGCACGGCCACGGCCGGGCTGCCCCCGCGCGCTCCCGGTGCCGCGCGCTCCCTGGCCGTGCCCGTGCGCCTGCGCGGAGCGCGGCGGCGTCATGGCGGTGCCGGGCGGAGGTGGGACGGGCCGGGATGGCTGGGAGTGGAATAGCCGGGGATGGCGCGGGGCGGCGGGTCCCTCCATCCCCTCTCCCCTGGCAGCGGGTCCCCGGGCTCCCCCAGCGCGGGGGCACGGGCCGTTCCCTGTAGCACCGCGCGGCGGTGCCGGTGCCGGGCCTGGCCCCGCCTGAGGGCCCGGGGGGGCTCCCGGCACAGCGCCCCCAGCACCGGCCGCGTCCTTAGGGCGTGAGGGATCCCGGGCACGGGGGCTGGGGGGGCTGAGGGACCCGGGAGTCCCCAGAGCCCGGGGCAGTGCCAGGCCCCGTGAGCTGTGGCTGGAGGCGGGTCCCGTGCCCCGGGGCGGCTGCAGGGGCTGCGGCGCGGTGGTCCCGGCACTGAGCCTCTCCAGCTGCCCGCAGGTGCGAAGGACGACTCGTTCAACGTGCTGGACCTGGCAGAGTACACCAAGAACCGGCCCTGGTGGCGCAAGATCTTCGGCCCCAGCTCGGGGTCGAGCGCTGAGAAATACAATGTGGCCACGCAGCTGCTGATCGGAGGGGTCACGGGATGGTAAGATGTGCTGGGGTTGCCCTTGCTGCTCCAGGCAGGCACTGGCTGGGCTCTTGGGAACACGCTGACAGGTGCAAGGGGGCCATCTGGCAGTCATTCAGAGGAGGCAGGTGTCCAGCTTGCTCAGCCTGCTGTCCCCTGGCATGGTCTGCTGAGCTGAGGGACGTCTTAGAAGCTATCTCTAACTTGGAGCCGAAGAACTGAGACTGTCTCCTAAGGAGGGAAATTGCACCAGTCTTTAATTTTTTTCTAACTTCTGGCATAGGGTGGTGGTGTTGAATTTAGGACAAGCAGATATGAACTTCTTGGAACAAGGATGCCTTCTTATCTGGAGGTGCTTCAGGCATCTGCATTGAAACCTCCCTGAGGTCGTGATTCCCAGGGTTTCATGTCACTTGTAGCAAGTTCTGGGGCTGATGGAGTGTGGCTTCATTTGCAACTTCATTCCCACACCATCGTTTGAGTTGAAAACTTTGTATACTCACACTGCTTTGCTTGTTGCCATGCCCGTTGTCTTCACCTGACACCAGGGTGACTGTTTAACTTCATTTTCTGATGGAAGTGAGAGCTGGCCACCTCTCCCTTGTGCCTTCCCTAGGTGTATTCCAAAATGGGTAAAGGCAGGTGCCTGTGGTGTTTGCAGTGTTGATAAGGGAACTGTGTTCCAAGCGAAGTCTGGTTTGGGTGATACAACACCCCAGCCCTTTGCTGCATGATTGAGCAATGGGGTGGTGAGTTCTGGTGGCTGCGGTAATGCCTTTCATGTTGGGAGCATGTAACCCGTTTTGGAGACTAGTATGGCTCTAGACCACTGCTGTCTGCTTGTTCCAGCATTCTCCTCTTCTAAGAAATGAAAAGGAAAAGCAAGCAGTTGTTTGGGCAACAGAGAAGCTTTTCTAGTGATCTGCTCCCCATGGTCTGTCGTGGAGCAGCACAAGTGCTGCCTAATTTCCCTTCAGAGATGATACCGGTTAAAAAAAAAGCCCAAAACAAAACCAGAAATCACTTGCTGATTTTGGTGAAATCACACGTTTCTGATTAGAAACATGTCTCTTCCAGGAGAAGGGTGGTGTTAAGGAGATAAAAATCAAACTGCAAAAGGCTGAATTGTGACAGCAGGAAGTGAAAAGCTATAAAGCATCAATTTTTGGCTAGGTGCAAATCCTTCTCTCTGATTGCACATGGGTTTCTTCTGCTGTTCATCTGTCTCCAAGTCTTGGGTAACTCCTGCCAAAGGCAGTCTTGCCTGTGGGAAGCATGATAAGGAGTGTGTGTTTGGTGTCTCATTCTCCTGACTGGATCCTGGTTGATTTGCAGGTGTACTGGATTCGTCTTCCAGAAAGTCGGAAAGCTGGCAGCAACAGCGGTGGGAGGTGGCTTTTTCCTACTTCAGGTGTGTATGAACAGCAGTCCAGGCTTTCCAGGAACTGTGCTGGTGGGGATGAAGGGCTGTCTAGGCCTGTTGGGACATGTGGGGCCACTCTGCCAGGAGCTTTGTGTGGCTGTGGATGTCAAAGGATGTTCCCCAGACCACATGGATACAGCAGCAAAGCAGGATCAATGTGCATAAACTTCAGGATTGTTAAAAGGTGCGGATCCACTGAGGATCTGCTACCAAAGGCCAGGCCAAGGGCACAAGGGGCTGTTACTGCAGGGGCACCTGAGTGGAGCATGAGACAGCCCTCAGCTGCAGTGAACCATGGTGCTGCTGCAGGACTGTCTGCTCAGAATTGGCTAATGTACTGAGCCCTGTGCCTGTGGACATGGTGTCCCTGCAGGAACAGCCCTGGATGTCAAGGATTTATCCATATCTGTGACATGCTTCCTTCAACCTGGCTACTTCAGGAGTCTGGCCAGCACAGATGGGGCTCTCTGTAAAGCACTGGGGAAGAGGAGAGAAAACAGAGGTCTCTCTCTGTCCTCAGCCACTTCTCCTGATTTCTAATAACCCTGGCACTGAGGGAGTCTGCTTGGATGTGGGCATCTGGCTCGTACATCTTGTAGCAGGCAGAGCAGCTCTTAGGCCCTGTTCAGCACTTACCTGTTTGCTCCTCAGGCAAACAGGTAGGTTTTGTGTGTGGCTCTGATCTGCTGAAAGGGAAAAGCTTGCTCTGAGCAGGGGGACTTCCAGTGCTGAATCACCCTGAGCAGATAAAATAGTTTGAGAGGAACAGGCTATTAATAGCTGTGTCCACCCACAGCAGCAGGAGAACTGCAGAGTCCCACCGATATCCATGGCAGTTGTGAGGGGGAGGTGATGCCAGCTTTGTGTTAGAGAATAGAGGCTGAAGCAGGCTAAGCTGCAGTGTGTGCCCTGCTGTTTGGGGACTACTGTGGGAGACAGATGTTGCAGGAGAGTTTATACAGCTCCAGGGGTGGCCATCTGTCCAGTTTTTAAGCTGATGTGCCCCCCAGACTAGTGTGTGGGAGGTCAGGGAACGTGAGTGGGTGAGGGGTCTGTTTAGCAACGGTCGTGCAGGAACTTTCTTTCCAATCCTCAAAATTCTAGATTGCAAACCACACGGGATACATCAAAGTGGACTGGAATCTGGTACAACGGGACATGAACAAAGCCAAGGAGCAGCTGAAATTTCACAGCAGTGGTAATAAAATGCCTCCAGAAGTGAAAAGCAGAGTGGATGAGGTGAGACAACTCTCCCAAGGCTTGTGCTGGAAAACAGGATTGACTCCTGAGCTGTTACGGATCTTTCATTATGCAAATACAAGGATGCTGCATGGCAGCAAAACTGGAGAGATGGCAAAGGCTGTGGGTGTTGTGTACCTAGACTTTAGTAAAGCCTTTGACACTGTGTCCCACAGGATTCTCCTGGAGAAACTGGCTGGATTGCCGGGCCCAGGGGGTGGTGGGGAATGGAGTTAAATCCTGGCTGAGGCCAGCTGTATGAGGTTCAGCCAGGCCAAGAGTCAGGTCCTGCCCTTGGGTCACAACAACCCCCTGCAGCTCCAGGCTGGGGCAGAGTGGCTGGAAAGTGCCCGTGGGTAAAGGAGCTGGGGGAGCTGGTCCACAGCACCTGAACATGAGCCAGTGTGTGCCCAGGGGGGCAAGGAGGCCAAGGGCACCTGGCCTGTGCCAGCAACAGTGTGGCAGCAGGACCAGGGCAGTGACTGTCCCCTGTGCTGGGCACTGGGGAGGCTGCTGGTGAGAGGGAAGGGGAGGTCATTAGTTTGGATACTTCCCCAAACCTGAGCAGTGGCGTCTCTCTGGGCATCACTTGCCTTGAAGAACAGAAAGAGCCTGAGGGATTTCTTCTTATGGGGAGGGTAGGTGGGTGACCTGCTGTTGTTGAACACTGTTGCCTATTCTCTGCCCTGCTTAGGTGATCATATTTCTAAAGAAGAATGTTATCCTGACTGGAGGGTTTACTGGAGGATTCTTGATCGGAATGGCATCCTAGAAGCTGCACTTGACTCTCCTTTCATGCCCAACCTCCCCTCCCCTCCTGTACTGCTGTTATCTCTCACTTAGAAGTCAAAGGATGTTGCCAACAGACTCAGTCCCTTCTGCTCACAGGTTCCAGCCCTTATTTCTTACAACGCTGCTTCTGATTTCCACATTTTTCATCAGTCTGGGCTGTCAGTGTGCTGGGATCAGTCTGAAAGCTTATGACTCCCAGTGTGTCATTATGATTCCTTTCCCCACCGAATACACCCAGTCCCAAATTTTCTGATGAGTTGCAATCTCATAAACATGTAGTGGCAGAGAAATCTTTTAAATGTGCTTTCCACAGGCGCTCAGGACTCTTACATGCACACTTGTCTGCCAGTATATGTGTACAACAGCTGTCAGCTGTTCACCGTTTAGCTTTCAGTATTCCTGCCCTGGTACCTGGAAAACCTGTGCTTCCCTCTGCACACAGGTGGTCTGTGCAATCCAAAATGTGGTTGGCTGTCCTGGGGCGAATGCAGAAGTGTCAGAGCACAGCCTGAGCTGTGTCCAAGGCAGGTGAATAAGGATTCTCCTGCCCTCCCCCTGCCATTGCACTGCACAGATGGCTGTTCTGCTTCCTCTCTGCTGTTAAATTTCCCCGTACTGGAATTGCAGCACTGCACTGCTGATGGAAACTGAGTCTCCAGGCCCTTTCCTCATCATACATTCTGAAAGCCACCAAGCTCCCTGTGCTGTAGAGCACCTTCTCATTTGCCACCTGACTGCTCAGCCTTTGAGAGTCTCTCCTTCCAGCAGGCCCAACCTGTCTGGGCCTCTGACTGGTGTTTCTGTGTCTACCATGACCTTCTCTGGTCACTTTGGCATTGAAGAGCAATAGTGTAACCATGTGAGGCAGGGTGGTAGACAGGAAATACATCCCTGCTTGGGGTACGTTGTACTGGGCTAGGGTTGCCAGCTCTACTGGAGCAGGGGGATGATGTGAAATCTGGAGTTGAGTCCTTCACCTGTCTCTGCAGAGCACACACTCCATCTCCCTGGCCTCTGCAAGCAACTGAAATGACAAAACTATTGGGAAAACCAGGTTGTAGTCTTGTGGGAGTGGCTCATTTGCATACTTTCTGCCTTGGTTATGTTCCTTTCTTCTTTGTGTTTGCCATTTCCACAAGAAAGGCTGCTTGCTTAATTCCATCAGCTGCAGCCCTTCTCCTGCAGGTGATGAGGCAGTCAGGTGCAGAGCTCAGCTGTGTTTGGACAGCCTGGCCCAGTACAGCTGTGTGCAGAGCAGAACTGTACTAGAATTTCTACAAGAGAAAATTACAAACAGAAATCCCTCCGAGGTATTCTGCAGGCATGGAGATTTGCAGGCCAGCACGGTGATGTCCTCCAGCAGGTATATGTGGGAGTTCTGGCCCAGAACGTGGGGTTTTATGGGAAAGTCAGCCCATCCTTCAATGGGAAACACGCTGGGAACAGTGACACTCAGGGGTGATTGGTTTGCAGCACCTGGCTCAGCAGCTGCACCCCATTTCCAGTGCTGTGTGATGCATTTGTGATCTGCTGCCCTCAGTATGGCTGGAAATGGGATCTTCCCCTGAGAGCTGCTGGAAGAGCTGAAAGGGTGGGTTCTTCCACCAGAGGTTTTGGAATGAGCACTTGCAGTTGTTAATTTTGTTTCAGCTCTGTTGATTGAAGTGTCAGGGTAGCAACACAGTGATTAAACTGAGGTTTTCTCTCCTTCAGAATCTGAAAAGAGGCTGCAGATAACCAAGAGACACAGGTTGTGTCTTTGCTCCTGTCCTGCCACATGTGGCCAAGGAGAATGAGGGAGCATCTGGGTTCACATCCTTTTAACCATGGCCTTCCTAAAAGCCATCCAGGACTGCAGGGATGATGTGGTGCAGCCAGTAGGTCTCCAGTAAATTGGTGTTTGGCAGTGGAGTGACAGATGGTGGTGGTGGTTTTTGGGGTTTGGTTTGGTTTTTTTTTTGCTGTAGTACCTGCGGAAATGAATGTTCATGAATGGATACATTTGTCTTGCAGGGTATCCCTTGTTCCTGTAGGGAAACAGCACTGCTGCCCTTTAACTGGGTGGGCTGCATAGCACAGCTTCTTCTGAGATGCACTGATGTCCACAAAGCTCAAAGCAAATCACTAACAGACCTTAGGAATGTTTTCCAGGCTCAAATAAGTCACTATTTCTGCCCAGCCCTAGGGAAGGGTATACTGGGGTTCTGGAGTCCCAGTTTGCTGCTACGGAGAGAAATGGCCCAGAGGGGGAGCTAAAACGCCTCAATTGCTGCTGGAAGGAGAAACAAGTAGCAAGTTCTCGTTGAGTTTGCTGTGAATGTAGGCAGGGAGTGGACAAGGACATCGGGATGTGGCAAATCTTTCTGCTGTGCCAGTGTTGGGCTCGTGGCTGGCACTGTTTCATGCTGTGGGCTCACACTCAAAAGCTTTGATGCTGAATCAGCCTCTGTGGGGGTGCATTTTCATTGTTGCAGGTGCCAAGATGAGGTGTCCCTCCCCTCCCCACTCCTGCTCCTTCTAGTCTTGTTTAAACAACTTCTGACATCTGTTACAGTGCGAGAAGATTTCAAACACATTAAGCTTTTAAAGTGGTTTTATATATTGTATGTAAATGCTTGTTGAAGTGATATTTTATTAAACAGTTTTGCTCTAATAGCTTCTGTGTGCGAGGTCTGTTGGATTATTGGGAGCCAGCATGTTTTTGTCTCACCCTGTGTGTTGTGCTTGACTCAGGGCAGCAGCTACAGCCAGTCCAGTAGCAGGAGTCTGGGATGTCCCCAGGTGGCCAAGGTGGCCAACAGCATCCTGGCTTGTGCCAGAAATATTGTGGCCACCAGGACCCCCTGACAGGACGGTGGAGCCAGGTGGGGGTCAGTCTCCCAGGTAACAAGTGACAGGACAAGAGGGAATGGCCTCAAGTTGTGCCAGGAGAGGTTTAGATTGGATGTCAGGGAAAATTTCTTCACTGGAAGGGTTGTCCAGCCCTGGCACAGGCTGCACAACAGAGCAGGGTGGAGTCACTATCTCTGGAGGGATTTAAGAGGTGTGCACATGTGGTGCTCAGGGACATGGTTTAGTGATGGGCTTGGCAGTGCTGGGGGAAGGGTTGGACTCGATCTTAAAGGTCTTTTCCAACATAAATGAGGCCGCCAGCTTTCCTTCTTCTATGTGGGTAACCATGGGCTGCCTTAATAAATTCCTCTCCTTGATCGTCCTGCCACCAATCACCTATATTCCCAAGAAGTGGGATGCTTCTAGGGCAGGAGGTGATTCTGTTGCCAGCCTGGGTTCAGAGCCTCTGCTGAGCAAGTTTATTCCACGAAACTAGAAATGGGCATGGAGGCAAGGCTTTTTCTTCTTCATGGGTGCAACAGAAGCCTAAATATATATTTCTATTAGTGACTTTCTTTTCACTGTTCCTGCTCAGGTAGGGCAAAATGAAAAAAATTAGCTACTTGTAAGCATTTGAGCTGCTTCACAACATTGTCATAATTTCCCCCTACTTTTCAAGGGTACTAAACCCCCCTGTTTGGTCTTAAGGGATTATTTTGGGGGGGGGGAGGGCAGTGGGAAGGGAAGACTAACCCTTAATTATTCTGATCTTAAGCCCCAGTTATAAAAACATCACGCAGCTTCTATTTAAACATGGTGATATCACATGTGGCTCTGGCAGCCACACTGCCCAACAAACCAACCAAGCTGAGACCACAATTTGTTCCAGTCGTTTATTTTGTATCATGGTATTTCAGAGTCAGTGAATACAGATGGTTTGCTCTTCTAGGCTTCAATACACACAACTATTGTGCCTAGACCTCAGTGGTCTGTTTATAGAAGCTGTATTTCATAAGTAAGTTGTACTTGCTCACAGCACAAAGTCCTTGACGGCTAGATCTAATGACAGAGTTAGGGCCTAGTGGGTGTGGAGCCTGATATTGAGGTGCCTGGACTCCTGCTACAGGGGACAGCGAGACAGCTCTGAAGGGCGGTGCAGGAACCTGTCTACTGAGCTCTTCCTACAGGTCACAGGAAATTCTGCTGCATGGGTGAGAGCTTCTGGAAAAGCCATCTCTCCTGGGGTCCAGACACAGCCAGATTGTGGGTGAGTCTGGAATGCTGTGTGGAAAACCAGTGCCTACAACTGCTTGTTCAGTAAGCAGCGCCTAAGTCAGTTCTTGGATCTAGCCCAGGGCTCTGTGACAGGCCTTTGGGTTTCAGCAGGTTGAACTAGACTGGGTTCGTAACATATTGCTTAAAAGGTGTTCAATTAGACATAATTTATAAATTTTGTATCAACAGTCAGATCTTTCAAATGAATATTGCTTTTTTAAAAAAATATCCTATCCCTGTAGCAATCCCTGAAATAATGTTCCTGTAACATCTTTGTCATGCAAATAGCAGCGTGTAGGCAATTCAAATATAAAATAAACAGGTCTGCCCAGTGGCAAAGGGAGGCACTTAGGCAAAGTGACTTGTAGTCACTCATGATCTATGCAAGACTTAGGAACAATCATCAGACCTGATTCCCACTCTTGAGCTTAAACCACTGGACAGGCAAACGTTGTCTGGAACTACTGCATGATGGCAGCAATACCTTTGTTGTGTGAAGATGGGCTTGTTTCATGTGTCACATTTAGATTCACTCTTCTGAGCTCATTTCCTGTACCTCTCACTCCAGGAGCCAGAATAACTTGGTTCCAATTCTCCATTTTAAGAGCAAGGATGGATCAGAGTAAGGTAAGCATTCTAAAAACACTGAGTTGACTTTTCACAGGTGTGATGCAGAGGCAACATAGATGATGTTTTCGTATAGAAGGTACAGTTTGTTAACCAGGCCATCTGTTGGTACTGTTATACTTTTTGGTGTGCCGAACGGTGTGTTCTGGGAGCAGTCTGGCTCTCCTGAAAGTCTAAAGAAGGCTTGAAAAAACACAGACGAGCTCTGCAGGTGAGTCCATGCCCCAGCACCCGCTGGAGCTGCATTGTGTTACTGAGGTGGTGGGGGAATTCCTTCTGAAGTCACCTTAAACTTCTGTCTCTCCCTTTCTTCTCTCTCAAACCCTGAACAACAGACGGATCTGCCCTGGCTGTACCGGGCGCAGCACTTCCGCATTTCCTGAAGCACAGTTTCACACTTGGACTCCAGGTAGTTGTTCGCTGGAAGAGATGAAGGAGACACTGAGTCTGCAGAGAGGAACAGGCTTTGTTCCCAGAGGGCACACACCCAGCCCAGCTCCTCAGCTGCTGGGCAGCAGGTTTCTCTGACAAGCAAGAGCTGCTTACAGGCATTTCATCGTTTTCTCTGCTCTACAAAATTCTCTCTTTAGGTTGAGCTCTCTAAAGCTCTGGCCAAAGGCTCTTGGAGAGAAGCCCTGCAGGGATGTGAGCAGGCTGAGTCTGGCTTGAGTTAATAACCACCTGCCTGTCTGCCTGGGAACACAGGACGTGCAGAGCCACCTACGCTGTCCTGGATGAGCTCCACAACCACTACATAGCTGCCTCGCCCCCCACCCCCACCACTGACTTTTAAAAGACTAAAAGAAGCAACAGCAGCATAATGTGCTGAGAGCTCCACCAGGTGAGTTAGGAAGAACTCTTTCCCATATGGCTCAGCTGCCTTGGCACAGAGGAATGTTTTCTCTTATTCATTCTCTTATTCATTCCAAAAGGCAAACCCTTTTCCAAGAACTAACCAACATTTTATTAAAATATTGTCCTCCGCAAGTAAAACTTGTTCTCCCCAGCTCCAGGTCCCCAAACAGATCGTCACAGAACATCCCTCACCCCTGCAAACATTCAGCTAATAAAAACCAGCTGTTAAGGGTCTCCAGAGGGAGACCATCTCATCCCTTGAGGACAGATCACATACACCCAACCCATTCCTGACAGGATCTGTCTGACCTGCTCTTAAAATGCCCCCTGGAGCAGCTCTGCAGTCTTCTCACACAATCCAACTGCTACCTCACTAACCACTCTTACAAGAGCTTTATTATAACTCCCCCTGCCCAGAGCTGAGTCCCAGGACTACACCTGGGATCTCACCACCAGCATGGAAAACACTCTGAGGACATTATTACTAATTATCTGTTTTGTACTAATTGGGTCTCATTAGTTACAATTAAGGCAATTCTGTTAAAATCAGACATTATAATTTTGTTTGCTTTGCAATCGGGTGATCCTAATGTGCCTCCTTTCTTCTCAGGGTGAAAGGACAACAAGGTTAAGTTAAAAGAATTAAGTTCCACCAAAAATCAGGACACCAAAGATAAAAAGACACTTGGTACCTTGCAAGCATTTCTGTATTTCACAGGCTTGTTTCTGGCACGGATCCTTCTTGGACATGTTCAGAGAACTAAAATGATAGGAAAATGTTACTGTAGAAACAAGGTGCTTTTCAGGGAGTGGGGGGAAGACAGTGTCTTAAAGCCAAAGCTTTCAAGAGGTCCCAATTTCCCCCACGGTCACCATTCAGAAAACATCTATTGCTGCTTGCAGATGACAGCCAACATACACAAGAACTCTGTGTGTCAGGCTAAATGATGATAATGTGGACAATGAATATGGGAAGTTTTATGTTGCTACATTTAAAGGCCTTTTTCTTTTCTCTGGTCACAATGTGTCTTTTCCACTTGGATGCACCAAGATTCCAGGAAAGATTCAAATTAACCTGGCTGACTGGTTTTTAACAGTTCTGTTTCTCTAGACCTTATACTAAACCACATATTTAAGGGAAGGCCTTCTCTGTGAGCTCTACACAACCAAGGATTCAGTGTTAGTCATGGAGCAACAGCTGGAGAAGGCATTTAAAAAAACAATTAACCAACAAAACTTAGATGTATATGCCCCATAAAGTCAACAAGGAGGGCTTTTTTTTGTTTGTTCCAGGAAATCCCCTCCCTCTGTCCAAAAAACCCCACCACCATATTGGAGGGCAGCTTCACCTTGTTCAAATCCCTAGAAAGCAGGATTACAGACACTCAGTTTGACTTTCTGTAGCTGTGACACCTGTAACTGTGATCCTCTGTGACAGATACAAAGCCAAGCAAAAGCTGGTGGTACGAGCAGTTGAATGGGAGACCTCAACAGGAAAGCACCACTCTCACTGGAAGTGGTGGTGGGAGTTCAGCTCCCTCTGAGCCACAGTTCAGCCTCTGCTCAGAGCCAGGGAGCTGCTGCCTTTCCAATTTCTGACAGGTCACCAGCCCACAGCACTTTTCAGTATCACTGGGGCATTATTTCCAGCATCCTGGCCAAACTCCACTTGGGGCAATTACATTCTGCCTACCTAGAACTCCCCCTGACGTTTCACTTGGTCACAATACTCCTCTTCACTGCCTGTCCTAAACTCTTGTGTGATGTTGCTGTGTGTTGTTTAACTGCTTCCACCTCAGAGGTGGCTGCATTTCAGTGGAGAGAGAATCTTTTATTGTACAAAACAGACAATGGCATCTTCCTAGAGCCACTGCTCCTGAAAGACAAAAATTCATATTAAAGAAAGACCGGGAGTAAACAGTGCACAGTACAAAGCAGGGGTAATGTCTGCACATACCAGATTAATCCCCAGGCACGAGTTTAAGCAGCAGTTCTTCAACACCACCAAGCTGTAAGTGACAAGGAAAAGTTCAATACGTCTACAGTAACTGTGCTTGAGCTAATGGACTTCAACAAAACAACAGTCCTTTGCCGTCCCTCAGGGATCTCAAACGACTTCACAAACAGGCATGACTATGGTCTATTGTTGCCACCATCCTTACCATGAGATGGTGCTCTATCTCCCAAACGCGAGAGTTACTATCCCTGTACTGCTCACCCTGGGACAGCTGCCACATGTGAGGCAGCCGGGATGGGGGGAGCTGGCTGGGTCGCAGCGCCTCACCCAGGGGAACCTGAACTCTTTGGATCCGAGCCCTCAGCATACCTTCCTCCTGGGGGAAAGCAACAAACAGAGCAACAATCAGTTACCGGCAGCGCAGCAGAGGCACCTGAGACAGCAATGCCACAACCACCGGGAAGCTCAAAGCACACACTTGCCTCTTCCGCAGCCACGAGCCAGGTTTTGCGGTGCTCATCGCAGTAAACCCCCACGCGCCGCACCCAGAGCCGGACGGGAGGAGCGCCGGCCTCCCCCCCTTCTGCCATCCCTCGGGCACTGCAGGAGCTCAGCGGGACGGCCCCAGCCCGCGGGATGCGCGCATGGCCTCGTCAGCTCCGAGCACATCCACGGGGAGAGCTCCCGGACCTGACACGCAGCTGGTGCCTGGCTCGCTGGAGGAGATGCTACGGCCTGAAACGTCCCTAAAAGTCAGCTGGGGAGGCTGAGGTGGTGCCTAAGCCAAGAGAAATGTCAGGCCAAGTTGTACACCGGGGCACGGGTGCTGTGTGGCATTTGTAAGGCATTCTGGGGCAAAAGGTGCTATTGGTACGGAGTTAGACCCTGTGAATACTGGCTTTGCTCATTCCACTAACAGTCCTATTAACAGTCTTTGTGCAAAACGGGGTGGGGGGGGGAGCGAAATAGTGGTGGTCTAAATTCCAAAAGCAAATCTTGTGACAAGAGGTGGGATGAGCTTAAGGACGAAGATCACTCTGGAGACAAAGCATGGAGCTCGGTGTGCACGACTCTCGCAGCTGGAGCTCGCAGAGCCATCACCGTGCAGGGTCTTGGTCTCATCTCTCACAGGGGTGGCAGCACTGTCCAGTCACACACAAACTTCACAGGAGCAGCTCTGGAGACTCTTGTCATTCGGCTTTTAGCTGGTCACAGAGAGCCTCCAACACCAGCAGGGGCAGAGGAGCTTTGGGCATTGAGGTGGTTCCTGCTACTGGATTTTTTTTTAGCAGCACGTTTATCTGTGTGCCAGTGAGGTCAAGCTGAGCCATTAGCAAATGGAGGGCAGGGGAAATGGTTCTCTTTGAGCCCTAGAGGAGGTAATCAAAATGGTACAGTCTTCATTCTTTATCTAGGTTTAAAGTAGAACAAAGTTAAGCTGTAACACATAAAACATCCTCCTGCTATGAAGCAGATGCAATATTCTTTATCCCCGTGAAACACAGTGGTCTTCTGAAAACTTGTAAGGTTATAAGGCATATTTCAGACAGGAGCAAGAAAATCTAGGTACAAAATAAAGGAGGGAAAGTCAGGGAGAGAAAAAAAAATTGTTATACATTGGGTTACATATATAACAGGAAATACAAGTCCATGTTGCTTTCCATATCTCACATCAGCGTTTCTCTACTTTTTGGAATCAAAGGAGCACTCAGCTTTCTTGAGAACAAAACACCAACCACGGATCAGCCTGAACAGCACTGTCACAGTATTTTCATTCCTAACAAAGAAAACTTTGAATGTTCTTTTATGGTTTCTTTTTTCTCCCATTCTGTTTTGTTTCCTTGCTTGATGTGTGGGGATGTGAATGTGCACTCTACAAAGCACCACTGTTCTGAAGACCATCCTGTGACGTGGGGCAGCCATTCCAAGCAATGCCCCAGCAGCTGGACCACTGGCATTTAAAGAAATGTGACAGCAGGATGAGAAGCCTCACAAGGCCTTCAGGAATCAGCTCTGAGGGTTAAAGGGACACTTCTTTAAGTCTTTTCCTTTCTGCTTTACCTGAAGTCACTTTACAAATTTAAACCCCTGTGTGGAAATCACTCTGCCCAACAGTGAAACACAGCAACTGCCACTGCTCATTTTCAGTCAGCTGAATGTAATCACCCCGGGTGGAATTTGGCCAGGATACTCTCCTACTCTGCAGCAAGCTGCCAAAAGTTCCATCATGACCAAAAATGCTCAAGAACTTGCTTTATTGCTGGAATTTCGACAGCTCATCATCCCCAGGACCAGAAGGCTCAAGACTCCGGTAACAGAAAAACATGACTCAGTAAGTGAACTGTGCTTCCTACCGCAAGTAAACTCTCCTGGAAGGTCTCCTATCCAAATACTAACCTGGTTCAGCCTGGCTGAACTACAGGCAGGGGGGCTAAAGCACAACATGCATGTTTGTGTTCACTGTGTATGAGGATGGCAGCGGTGACAGACCCAGGACGGACAGAACGAGCTCTCGTGCAGAGGACACTGTGCAGAATGGGCAGAGGTTAATTTGTGGTTCGCCCTTTGCCCCACCTGATTTGTCCCAGTTTTCCCCAGAACTCCACAGCTCTGAGTTCAAAGTTCAAAGGCCCAGTCTGGCCCACTTAGTGCCACAGAGAAAATCTTGGGGTCAGGCAGAACCGTCAGTTGGGGTTTGAGGTGGGACAGGCCTGTCTGCAGCACCCAAACGCACCACAGAAACAGGAGATGCCACGAGCACACACTTAGACACTGCACCTGGACACACACACAACTCCTCTTTCTGCAGCTTTTATCAGAAAGCAGCAACAAAGCCTGAAGGAAGACATGGGTGGAAGGAGAAGTGAGCTTACTTATCTCTTAAACAAGTTTTAAACTCAGGTTTCTTGCTTCATAATCTGTTAAAAACCCAACACACTCAACACAAACCCAATCAGCTGAAATCTGCAGGACTGCAGCATCATCCTTTGACAGAGATTTTAATGTTCCCATCAACATAACTGCAGAAGGCTGAGCTGTCTAAAGGGTTGTTTTGAGCAGGTTCAAAGCCTGATCCCTGCAGAGAGGAATAATGCTGGCAGGTATTCTGTCCATCTCAGCATCAGTCTTAGAAGATTAATGCTGTTCTAGGATCTGGGTGGATTTCTGAGCCACACAATATATGGATAAATGTGAAAATGGCCAGAAGGAGGACTGCAGCTTGTGGTGAAGACAATTTATTTGCTTTTAAATCGGGTACATTAAAATATTTTTATGAAAACAGTGAAAGAAATTGCTCCAGATGCTGCCTGGGCCACCCTAGAGCTGGAGCTCAGTGTGCTGAACAAACTGCACCCTTTATCACCTTCTGTTTCAAAAGGTAACTGGGTCAGACTGTTAGAAGGGTTCAGCTGCCATTTGGGCAGCAAGGAGAGGTGCTGCTGACACAGTTACAGCTCCCAGAGCAAAGCTGCCCAGCCCGGCCTTCTGGTGGGGTGTGACAGCTCCCCCGGGGAGCTCCAAGGGTGCTGGGCTCTCCTGAAACACCCAGCCCGTCTCTGGCAACAAGTCAGGCATCTGGTGAGCTGTTTGCTGATGTGGGCACTCTCTAAAGCTTCTTGCTGGGGGTCTGCACTCTACTCTGCCCGGGGCGAGCCCCTCTGCCCCCACTGCGCTCCACCCGACCTACTGAGGGTACGGATGCTCACCGACCAGCCGGGCTGTCCAGCCGCGCGGCGAGGGCAGGTCGAGCTTTGGTGGGATCTGAAGAGACAGGGAAACAAAAAGAGGATGACATAATGCGGGGGGAGCCAGGGAGAGGCACGGGGAGGGCGAGAGGCGCAGGGGCCGGGCCGGGCCGGGGAGCGGGCGCGGGGGGCGGTGCGGACAAGGAGGGCCGGAGGGGCGCGGGGGCGGTGGCGCAACACATCGGCAGAGCCCTCGCGCCCCTGCCCGCGCCGGGCCGTGCCGGCGGGGCTGTGCGGCGGCCCCGGGTGGGTGTGCGGCGGGCGCCGGGCCGGGCCCGCCATGACCTACCTGCACCCGCGCCGTGACCGCCGCCGCCGCGTGCGCCGCGCTAAGCCTTCCCCCGCCCCGACACCCCGCCGCCTCCCCGCACGCCCCCGGGGGGGCGGACCCCGCGCCGAGCCCAGCCGCGTTGAGCCGGGCCGGGTCGGGCCAGGCCCCGCCCCGGTCTGGCCTCGCCGCCCGCCCCCGGGCCCCGCCCGCCCCCGGGCCCCGCCGCGGGCTCTGGGAGCCGCGCGGGGCGGCGGCGGAACTCCGGCGGCGCCGCTCCCGTGGGCGGCACGGCCCTTCCGCCGCGCCGCACCGCCTCAGCGGGGGCCGCGCCGATTGGCCGGGCGGGCCCGCGGGCGGCGCTGCGATTGGCCCGGCCGCGCGGGGGGCGGTGCCGGGGGCGGTGAGGGGAAGGCAAGATGGCGGTGCAGGCCGTGCACCTGGAGGCGGACGCGTTCCTGGTGTGCCTGAACCACGCGCTCAGCACCGAGAAGGAGGAGGTCATGGGGCTCTGCATCGGAGAGGTACCGCCCCGGCGGGAAGGGCGCGGCGGGAGGAGGCGCTGTCCGGCGGGTTTGGGGCTCTTTAGCACCGTAGTGTTTGCCGTGGTTACCGTGTGTTTAGGACAAATACCAGGGATTAACGCACCTTTGCGTTAACCCCCTACATCTGTTACTGTTGCCTTATTTACCCGTATTAGTAATTAATAGCTGCTAGCAGATGTGTTAGTTTTGAGAACAAAGAACGGTAAAAGAAGTGCATCATGACCTGACCGCATGTCTGAGATACTCTCAAGGGGAGAAGATTCGTTAGAAGATCCAGAACCATAAAAGGGAAATTTGGGGAACGGGATGTTCCCGTATGACCTCAAAAGACCCCCAGTCATATTCAAATTACTCCAGTGAAATAGTCGGCACGTATGCATGTATTCGGGAGGCGTGATGAATATGCATCAGAAATGTGATGAATATGTATTAGCATGATGAATATGCATTAGTTTCGTGGCTATACCCTGCTCTGTTTAGTTGCTGGGTGTGCATTTCCGTGGAGTTATCCCCGCGCTCCCAGAGCGCTGAGTAAAGGAATGTCGGCTTTCTAACCCAACGAACTGGCTGGAGAGTTTATTTCCCGGCTCTCAGTGTGACAGTAAGAGCCAGGAGAGCTTCCCCTCTCCCTGTGCCCGTGTAAGAACCGGCCCTGCCTCGCGGGTGGGTGTCTCCCTGCCAGGGCAGTGACTGCTCTCCCTCTGTGGGCAGGTGGACACCAGCAGGATCGTCCACATCCACTCTGTGATCATCCTGCGCCGCTCCGACAAGAGGAAGGACCGCGTGGAGATCTCCCCGGAGCAGCTCTCAGCTGCCTCCACAGAAGCAGAGATATCCTTTAGTGCTTCCCCTCACACCTCTGCTGATGGGCTGCGGTTCACACTTGCTCTGCTTGGCTTGAAGCTCTCAGCTGCTCCTCCTGCAGCTGCTGGGCTGGGAGGGCTGTGCTGGCACTTGCCTTTCCCTGGAGTTGGTTCCAGCACTTACAGTGGAGCTGCGTTATGAAATTTTTGTCATTTCTGTGTGTTTGGTGACAAGTATCTCTGCAGTGTGTTTGTTGGGGAGGGTGGCACTCCAGCAGGGAGGCGTAGTGAGAGATGAAAGGTCAGCAGGTCTCCAGGTGGGGCACTGGGGAGCCTCTTCTCTGCACACACTTGGGAATTCTGGCTTGCTCAGCTGCTGAAATATTCTTTTCTGCCACATACAAGCAAAATCCAATTTGCTTCTTCAGCAGTGACTCCTGAGGGTGCTGGGGAAGAGGCTCCATCAGCTCCCTGCCACGTGTCTTGTCACCCCTCCAAAGGGACCTGTAATTCTGTTGGCTGATGAGAAGCTATTTTAAAAAACTGCTGTTTTTCCTGGTACAAAAAACTCCTTCCCTTTGCTCTGCTGGTTCCAAAAGCTCCTTGACTCCCACACAGGTTGGCTGAGATGACAGGACGTCCCATGAGGGTGGTGGGCTGGTACCACTCCCACCCCCACATCACTGTCTGGCCCTCACACGTGGGTAAGAGGAGCCCTGAGCTGGGGTCTGGGTGGAACTCCCAACTGGTTGATTGTGGGATTCACAAGTTCCAGAGCTGCACATCCCAGCAGTTCAGGACTCTGTGTCTCAGACATCCCCTGGTAGGACCAGACTGTCTGGGTGGGCTCCAGGGGCCTCTGTCAGTGCAGCCCCATAACTGTGTGTGCCCCAGGGACTCAAAGATGACTCAGAGCAGCTACTGCTGGTGCTACTGTTCTTCCAGATAGAAAAACCAGACCCAGGGTGTGGGGAACAGCAAAAAAACCTGTGGGAATTCTGGGCCTACTGTGGTGATTTTTGACATCTGGGAATGTTAATGCAACACTGAAAAGTTCTATGAAAGAAGTGTGCGAGTATGTTGTATGTGCTGGACTTTATGGAGACCTGTGGCACCAGGCTGATCCTGAGATCATTTCTGGTTTTGTGAACTCACCTGGTGTATTTAAGATTTGCTATTTAATTACATTTTAAATTGGATCAATTTTTTTTTTTTTTAATTTAGTCACTCAGAATAAGGACTTAAAGCTTGTGACACTTGTTACCAAATTCCAGATCACCCTTCAAAAGGTGGCAAACCTTTTCCCACTGCTCCAGGTGACCAGTGCAGTTCTCATTCTCTCATTCCTGTTCCTGCAGATGTCCGTACACAGGCCATGTATCAGATGATGGACCAAGGCTTTGTAGGGCTGATCTTCTCCTGCTTCATTGAGGACAAGAACACCAAGGTAGGAAACTTAAAAATGGCATCAAACCCTCCAAGTGCTCGTGAGGAGCATCAGGGCAAAGCTGAAGTCCCTGAGTGCACCTGCAAGAAGGAAAGAGCTCTGCTGGGGGCACGTGAAAAGCCCAGCTGGAATGGTGGTGTTTGGGTTGTGACAGTGACAAATGAACAAGTGTTTAATCCTCTGTGCTGCCCCACAGCCTGCCCAGGGGGGCTGCAGCAGCTGCTACACTGTGTGTACACTAAGATGGACCAGTTGGCAGCTGTAGCTTCAGATATTTTTATCATTAGAGGGTTTGTCAGTGTCTGCTTTAAGCAGCTCCAGCATTCCAGTCACAGCAAAAGGTCTGTGCCTTTTCAACCTGTTGGAATTCTGTTTGAAAACATATTCTTGTTCCTAAAGGAATGTGTGGGTTTAGATGGGTTTTTGCACTTGAAATCTGACTTTCTGCTGTCTCTCTCAGACAGGCAGGATTCTCTATACCTGTTTCCAGTCTATTCAAGCCCAGAAGAGCTCAGAGTGAGTACAGCAGAAGAATTTTCTGTCCAGTGTCTGCTTGTATTTCATTTTGGCTCAGTATCAGATTGTATTTCACCTTGTCTCTCCTTTCTGGGTTGTCTCAAATAAGTGGCTTCAGGGCCTGTCACGAGAAGCAAATACTGTTCAGAGATGCCAGCACGAGGTCTCCCTGACTTCTTGTGCAGGCTGATGGAAGAGAATGTAAAGTTTAACTTACCCTAGATAATTTATTATCTCAGGATTTGGGGTAGGTTGCTGTAGGCAGGGTGGGGTTTGTGCTGTAACCCGTTGTGTAGAAGCCCCACTTTTTTACTTCCAGCTCTAGAGGCCGAGCCTTCAGGCTCCTCACTGACCACACACACTGTGCAACATGTTGTCAGTACTGGCCACCCAGTTGCTTTAGCATCTTATAATTAAAATAAGACAAGTGTATAAAATGCTTCCCTTTGGCTGCCAACTTAGGCATGTGTTCCCAAAAGTGGATGTGCAGCTCTGCCATGTGTTGGACAGACTGTGGTAGGTTGTAAAAGTCGTGTTTTTTCTCTGCTGCTTTGAATTTAATTGTATCTGAATCTCTTTCAGGTACGAAAGGATTGAAATTCCTATTCATGTTGTCCCCCATGAAACCATTGGGAAAGTGTGTCTGGAATCAGCTGTGGAGCTGCCCAAGATCCTTTGCCAAGAAGAGCAAGATGCCTACAGGAGAATTCACAGGTAACAGCAGTGGGGCTCTGCACCTCTCCAGGACTGTCTTTGCTGACATGTTCTACTGTTGCTGCACCATAACCTTTGCAAAGCTGTAGAAGATGAGAAGGATTAGCAGCTCATGTGCCTCTGTAGAACTGGTTGAATAACTGAGGCTGGGGTTACCAGCAGAATGTGGGATTTTGTGATCACAGGTCAGTTGTCCTTGTGAATGTGCAGCAGGTGAGGAGACTTGAAGGCACCTGTGGTGTGGGCAGTGACTGGCAGGCAGTGGTTCTGCAGCCTGGATTTAATGTGCAGTTCCCTGGCTTGTCCCTGACCTGCTTTCTGTTCCTTGTCGTAGCCTCACCCATCTGGACTCTGTAACCAAGATCCATAATGGCTCAGGTAAGGATTCCCTTTTTGCATGTGAGAATCCAGGGTGCTGCTCCCAGGGTCAAAACAGTGGAGTCTTGAGCAGGGCTTGGTTTGACTCTAAATTTGGGGGGCCTTAGACTACACATGTATAACACTCCTCCCTTTGCCATAAAAGGCCGCTGTAAATAGCTAGAAAAATACAAATAATAGCTTTTTTTTCCCTTGCCACACTCTGAATCACAAAGGCTGTATAACCCAGAGAATTCCCTGAGATAGTTATCTTGTTATGTAAAATCTAGTTAAGGAACAGAACTGAAAGTAAATACTTTATAGGAAAACATCAAAGGCTGTAAAATAACCTAATCCTGGGGTCCATGAATGCTGTTGTGTCCTTCAGCCTTTGTAGAATTGGTTAAAATTACAACAGACTTCAGGATTGTTCGGGTTTTCTGAGTTTGGTTTCTTTAGGTTATTTTTTCTGTTGGAACAGCAAGGGGGATTTGGGATTTGTTGAGAGTTACAGTGTTGTGTGGCTGAGCTGTACACATGCCTGCATCTCCTGGCACTTCATATGAGCTGTGTGGATGTGACACCTTTGCTTTTGCCAGTGTCACAGGGTGAATCTCAATCCCACTTCTGTTGCAAGATAATTATCCCATTATCCATTCTCACGCGTTTAAGAGATGAGGCATTCTTTGATTCCTCTAAATTTAGAGATTAATTAGCAGCAGTGATGACTTGTGTGCAGGTTTCCAGATTTCTGCTGCAGGTCTGTCATCCCTCCCCTGGCTCAGACTGAAATAGCATTTCCCTGTTTATCAAGCTGCTGGTTCTGACGTTCCTGAGGGGATGTGTGGTTGGCAGGGCCAGCGTGGTGGAAGGTTTCCTTGGCTGTCTGTGACACTGATGGCTTTGGGGTGGTTTGTAGCACACTGAGTGTGTTGTGTGCTGCCCTGGCATGACGTGTGGTTGCTCTTTGCAGTGTTCACAAAGAACCTCTGCAGCCAGATGTCTGCCATCAGTGGGCCCCTCCTGCAGTGGCTGGAGGACAGACTGGAGCAGAACAAACAGCGGGTGCAGGAGCTGCAGCAGGAGAAAGAGCAGCTCCTGGAGGAACTCGCTGCTTTAGAGTGAGGAGGAAATGCAGACCCTTCAGAAAAGAGACTAAAAAAATCTACACCACCTCCTCCAGGCTGAAGGGTGGCCCTGAATTGCCTTACAGTGAAGGCTGTGCCTCTTCTCCTGCAGCACAGAGCACGTCTCCAGGATAAGGACTTTGTCTGCCCCAGCTTGGAGCAAAGCAGGGCTGTGTCTGCAGGTGCTGCAGTGGTGGGGCTGGGCAGCACCTGAAGAGACTCCTGTTCTGGAGGGCACACACGTAGGGAACATGTTGTTTCTCCCTTCTCTATATTTTGACAGAAGTCTTACTGCTTTACATGTATTCCAGGACCCTGGAACAGGAGGGTTAGAGGGGAAAAGTGTGTCTCTGCAGTCATATCTGATGCTGCCAACTTCTGCCTTCTTTTAGTAGCTTCAGTTGACCATGATCTTATATCTAGTAATGTTCTGGACTGCTGGCCATCCACCCAGGCAGGTAAGAGGTGGGACTTTGACACAGGATCTGTTCAGCATATGTCAAACCAAATAAAGAATTCCAAAGCTAGAGCTGTTTGGAGTAGAAATGAAATGAATGCTACGAAGTGCCAGTGCCTGCAGTTTTTGGTCCATCTCTGCTCTCTTCATGTGATGCTGTTGTGAGCCCAGCACTGAGGTTCTCTGCAAAATCAGCTGTTTCTGCTGCTTCAGTGACAGGACTGTGGTTCCTCCCCAGAGGGAAGAAGTTTAAGATGCTGGGAAGAGAACTGGTAGATATACAAGCCTGTCGTTCTTATATGCTGAACTTAATTGTTAAAAATCTCTGAAGACTGGAACAAAATAGCTGTTGTTGAACTAATCCTTTAAATGTTCTTGCTGTTGCATTTCAGAGTATCCCCCAGAGTATCATGTACAACCTGCTGTGTTCTGTTTTGTGAAGTTTGTCTCGTGAGCAAAGGGGCAAAGCACAGTTAAAATTCCTGTTTCAGCTCCTTGGTTCTAACCTAAATTCTTACACAGACAGATGAAAATGAGCTGCCTGCATTACTGCAGGGAACATTGTTCAATTCCTGACAGCTCATTGTCTGGATTGTTGCTGTGGGAGAATGAAAGTAAGAGCTGGGAGAGAGGCACTCCCTGTCGGAGAGGGCCAGCATTGATGAGCAGTGTAAAGGGATCTGGAAGCCCCATAACCCCATTGCTTTTGTCAGACTTGACTTTTTAAGCTTTCTGCATTTCTGTTGGCAATCCCCAAAGAGTAGAACTTTCAAGTATAACACTCACTACTGGTTTTTTCCTTAAAAGTGCAGTGAATAGTTATTTTCCTTAGTTTTTGAACAGTCAGTGGGTTTGTGCAGTTGTTTTTGTTACTGGTTTCTAGTTCAAGTGCTCCTTACCCTTATCTTTGCTGGGGAGAGAGGGTGGTGCCTCAGTGTCCCTAGGCTTGATAAGAGCTCCTGGGAGCAGCCCAGGGCCTCCAGTGCAATCTCCCAAAGCACAGCTGGAATGGGGATGGTTGGAATCATAATCCCAATGACAAAAGGAAGTGAAGGACTGTGGTGATCCACAGCCTGGCTCTCCAGCCAGTAAAGCTGGGCTGGCACCAGGGTTCTGTAAAACTATACAGCCATGATTAATTTGAAACAAAGCCTGGGGTTCATTGACACAGTTGGTACAAGATTAGCATTTATTGATTATTCAATATTATTACATTCCCTGAGCAATTTGCTTACAGAAGACACACATTCAGTCATATTTTATGTGAAAGACTTAAATCATCTGACTAGACTCACGTTAGACTCATCTACTACTCTATATACAAAATTTAAGTGGCATCAAGTAAGGAAATCTATTGAGATATTAAAAGGAATCATCAAGCCTGGTTTTCAAAGCGAAATCAGCACCGAGTTTCCTCATGACCTCTGCATGGCTCAGCCCCTGCTGCTCTCTCTTGGCCAGTCCGTAGTTTTCCTTCACATACTTGGCAAAGGGTGTGAGCTGTGTCCTGGCAGGAGTGCCCCCCTTGCCCGGGGGCTGGCTGAGGGACAGCCGCCCCCCGCAGAACGCGCACACGAACCGCTCCGTGTCCAGGGACTTGGAGTGCCGGCCGATCCTGGAAGGGAAGAGTCAGGACTTGTGGGAAAGGGCTCCTTTCTCTTCTCCTGGATACTCAGGTCAGGTTTCTAAGCCAGTATTTGAGAAGAGCAAACAGTACCCCCTTCACACAGCAGAACAATCAAATCTGTATTGCACATCTCTATCCTAGAACTTACTCCACTGCCTTTTGAGCTTGGTCCCTTCCTCTGTCTCTTTTACTCTCAGCCCAGGAGTATGAAGACCTACAACATCTGCAGACACCTCCACAACCCACATATCAACTGCCCCTTGGAGTTTCTCCTCAGAGCCATCACCAAAAATCCTTCTCCATGCTCTGTTGCATCTAAGCAACTTATGCATTGTACAGTCCTAACAAACACCTCAAGAAAATTCCATATGTGAAATGTTTCCTTCTGGGAGTCACATGATCCTGAGAGGTAAAAAAAAATGCCACATGCTTTCTAAGCATGCATTTAGCCCCTAAATTTTGGGGAATGGAGTGGGATGATAATTATAATAATAACACTCTTGTCAGCTGCTTTTTTTTATCTTAATTCAAAATCATCAAGATACAAACCCTAGAAAGCTTCCTCTGATACTTTGTCGTAGGATCTAATTGTTGTCACACGTTCTGTGCCCAGTTTTTATGGGGACTTGTTCCTTCAAAGCTGAGGGACATACATCCCAAAGACCCTCCATCATCACCAGTGGTACTCACAAGACACTTCTGCCTGTCCCGACCTCTGAACTAGAACTGAAACTACCTGGAAACAAACATGTGGGAATCACACAGTGAGGTTCTGTGGGCTCTGGAAACATGAAGTAACTCAGACTATCCCAACTGCTTCACAGTTTAAGAGACCCATGATTTCTAGACCCAGGAGACTGGCAAGTTAGAGGGAAAGTGAATACACGGTCACATGCACATCAAAACATTACTCACTTAGCTTTGCACTGAGCACACTCGTAGGTGAATTTGTAGTTGATCTCGTAGCTGTGGCACCGTGTTACTACTGGCAGCTCTGGATGAATTACAGCTGATTTGTTGGCATAGAACCTCCAGAACCGCCCGTGTCCGTCACGAACACCGTTGATGAGCCAGGTGGCCGCGTGGCAAACCTCGTGGATCAGCGTGTCCCGAAGGCGATCTGCAGGGAAAGCAAACGGAAGATTAAGGTCAGTCAGGTGTGGGGAAGTACAGACTTACTAAGATGCAAGGGTTATTTTGGAGGTTAGAGCTACCACCGTCTTGGTAAAATGCTCCAAAGCAAGGTTTTACTTAGTGCATTTCCAGTTTTGTGATTAGCTCCAATTCAGCATCCTGCACTTCCCTGCACACCTGATGTGTTTCGGGTTTTTTTTCATTGGTTGGTTAAGCCTTTGTCACTGTTTCCTACAGCATTTTCCTGAAGAAACTGGCAGCCCATGGCTTGGACAGGTGTATTCCTTCTTCACTGGGTAAAAAACAGGCTGGATGGCCGGGCCCAGGGAGTGGTGGAGAATGGAGTTACATCCACCTGGGGCAGGTCACCAGTGGTGTTCCCCAGGGCTCAGTGCTGGGGCCAGTCCTGTTTAACACCTTTATCGATCCCTTTCAATTAAAACCATTTTATGATTTGTTTCCCCAAACTAGGAAGGGATGAGGGAGAAAAAACAGTTACAGTACCACTTAATAGAAGTTAATTTGGCCCTGACCTGTCTTTACTCCAGCTTTACATACTACCAACAAGGTGGCTGGCTGTGATGGAAGTCTGATTTTAGACTGCCATTACAGCACATACAGAATTAGAGTAACATGATGCCTATGGGTCTTCAAAGCAATAAGAAATATAAACAAAATACTGCAGTTAGTGTGAATACATCTCTGTTCTCACATTTTGTACATTTGCCCAGCCTCTTAGAAGGGCTGTGGAATGTGGATAAATCCATCAATTGATGGATTTATTTATTCAAGGTAATATGAAATTTCAAAGCAGGGTCCAGTTCCAGGTCTCTTAGGCCTCAGGTTAGTGTTTTTACCTCTAGAACTTGCTTTCTTAAAGGAGAATCAACATAATTGTTCTTTTACCCACCTGCAGAGTCACAGACTTTCTCAGAAAGTTCTATGCGAGCGTAACGCTTTTGTTGGGGACCTGTCTGCCCTGTCACACAATATCCTGCTGTTTTTCTCATCTTCTTATTCCAGATTATCTCCATTGTCTCTGGTAACTGAAAAACAAAACAGGACATGTAATCTGCCCTCTCTACCTCTCTTATCTTCTGGCCCTCTGGCTTCCCCTTGTATTTGCTGCAAAGCTGGTACAGGATGTCTCAGTGCTCCCAACACTGTTGTCACTTAACATGCAAACTCACCCCCCATGGCTGGTTATTCTCACAATTAGTGTCTCTGTAACCAACACTGGGAGTTCCACAATGCAGGATGAGACCAGAAGTCCCTTAGTTCCTCTATTCTACCTACAACAGTGGCTAAAACAAGCTGCTTAAGAAGAAATACAAGGACAGGACAGCCATAAACCACAATTTCCTCTTCAAAAAAAAAGTACCTCTTTCCAACTGCTAACCACTAAGCCACAGGTGGTTCTTTTCTATTAAATATCCATTAGAGTGGTTTTCTGGTGTTTTGGGGAGAAAGAGTGTGTATGTTTAAGAATACATAAGTATTTTTAGCATCTACAGTAGTCTATGATCAGAAGTTCTACAACTTAATAATTCACAGGTTAAGTACCATCTGCTTTGGTTGTGCTGAACCTGCAACTTGCAATTAATTTGATGCACCTTAACACCATGAGAGGGTGAATAATCCCCCCTTGCTTATCTTCTGTGCTGCCCCTGATTTTGCAAGCCCTCATCATATCTTAGTTAGTTCAGTTCTTTTACTAACAGTTTTCTGTCATCTAAATTAATGAGCTTAAGTAAAGGCTTCAACAGCACAGGCACAGGGCTGTCAGATATTTTGCTTTCAGCAATAATAAGCCTGTTCAGCTCAGCTTTATGTGAAATCATGACCTCAGCCTGCCCTTGGTCAGCTCAACAGTATCTTCTCATCTGCAGGGAAACGTTTTCCTTCCTGAAGGAAGTTCTATTGGAATTACTGAGGACAGCATCCTTCCTTTCAAGGGTATTTCTCACCAGCGGAGGGTCCCCAATATCCCAACAGACGTGAAGGCCAAGACAGCAGTTCTCTGAAATTTAACCTTAAATTTGAAACACAACTTGAAGCTTTATGCTCATGCAAAACTGTTATTCAAAGGATAAGCACCTTTTTAATCTGTTCCAGAAAGGCAGACATGGCCATGGAAACAGAAGGATCTGATGGAACTGATCCAAGGGCCCTCATACAGCAGCTTCTCCCATCAGAGACTCTTGGATACCACCCAGACAGCTGACTCAAGGATGGTGCTCCATCCATTACAGCTGGGAAAGCAAAGCCACGCTGAAAACTGCTGCATCACTGTGGTGGCAAACCCCTTCCAGAGCAATTGCCTGAGCTAAATCAAACATAAGACATTACTATAATGTTTAGCACTGAGGAGGATAAAGAGCAATCACATCAAGAAGTGAGGAGCGACATATTAACCAGCATTTTAGAATAGTAATTCTCGTTTTTAAACCAACCTTCTGATCAAAGATGGTGCTGTTAAACAGTCTGTAGAGCTTCTGTGTCAGCTCCTCTTTATTCTTCTTGAAATACTTCACGTAGTGGGAAGTGGGATTTGAAAGATCTTGCAAGAAACAACCAGGCACTGAGCATACCCTGAGCCTGCAAGAAAAGCCATAAAGCTTTTGTAAAGAAGGTTTTGTGTTGGTAAACACAGTTATAAAATGACCAAAGGAAACAGCACATGGCTAGAAGGCAGAATAAAGGCAGCTGTTAGAAATGAGAAATGCATTCTTCTGAAAAGCTTAAGCTACATCCACATACAGAAAAAGAAACATGGATTCTGCAAGTTAGAGAGGTTAAAAAAAAAAATCAAGACAATCTTGTTAATAGAATCAGTTTAGATATATTTTCAGAGTCAAGCAACTGGATATATACAATCTGTGGGGCCAACACATTAGAGGTGGGCTGTACCAAGACAAGGAATAGCAAGAAAACATTTACAAAGAAGATTTGACATTTGTCAGATATATTTGCCATCAATTCCTCTAGGCAGAGATCAGCTATATTCTCCCTGTCATACTGGAGACTGAAAACTTTGATTTCCAGCTACTTAATCATTCATAATTGCTGGATTAGTAGCAGAAGTTTCTATGTACCAGAGGAGTCACTGCATCATCCTAGGCAAAGGATGTCCATCTATAAATGCCCTAGAATATAGTAAAAATGGAGAAACACTCACCTTCTATCTGTCTTTGCTGATTGTGAGCAACTGACCAATTCATTCCCAGGAATTCTTGCAGGAGTCCTTGTCTTGGAAGATATTTCTGCAACTGAAGTGGAGTTTGGCCTTGGTATCTTCACTCCCTCCCCTTTCGAAGGCTGTGCATCTTTGCAGGGTGGCTTGATGTTTTCTAGTTCAACAGAAGGAGTCACAGGATTACACATTGTCCAAGAATCAGGAGCACAGACACCAGCAACCCACTGACAACACTGAAAAAGCCAAATATTCCACCTCAGAATAAACTCCTGCTGTGCACACTTGAAGGCAAAGGTTTTTACAACTGATGGAAAGGTAATTTGCTGTTGCATACTACAAATATTACCATTCAGTGAAGGAGTGGCAGACTCCAAACTTTCAAACATTCAGCAAGGACGAAGTGGAAGGAAAAGTATTTGTGACCTCACTCAGGCATTCCTAAGTTATGTGTTATAGAACATAATTCCTGAGTTATAACGTTATAGAACATAATTGATATATTCCACTTAAAAAAACATTTGCTCTTTCCCAGGGCATATTTCTGTGCTGTACATGATCCTCTTCCAGAGGTCCCCTTGCTCTGGCCAGTCATTGTTAGTAAGAAAGGCGCCCTGTGTTTACTTCTCTAGAAAAACATTTGTTTTCATCTGCTCTCATCTCAGCAACAGTCCTTTTCCCCCTTTTCAGTCTTTCAGTTGAGGCTCATTTCAGTATGTCAAAGGAAAGGAGGAGGTACTGATTTAGGAAATTCTTGTTATAAACTGTATTTTTTAAAAAAAAGATGAGTCAAGTATAAATCCAAATACTAAACAAACAGCATTCTGAACTGCTGAAAATTTCAGTCCTAAAGCTGAAATGACAGCTTCACATTAAGTATCATACATTAAAAAAAATCAGAATAATTCAATACCACCAGTTAGATAATAATTTTGTTAAATTAATTATAATTTTTAAAAATAACATTTAAAACTAAAAATGCCTACAAGAACAAACAATAGTGAAAACCTTAAACCTTGACACCACAGGGTGACTTTTCAGAACGCTCAGAGGAGTCATTTCTGATTGCACCAAATCCAGTTGCAAGGTCCTGGGCTGCCTCCCAGAAGTCTGTGCCACACAAATGGCAAGAGTCAGGCAATCAGCACTACCACTGCAAGTCAGCCCTGAACAGCTGCTTACCTGCTGAGCTGGGCTGATAGATGGTTTTATTTGTGCCTAAGACTGGTTTTTGGGGCAGACTTTGCTTCTTTATCCGTTCCATTAACGATTCAAAGCTGTCATCTGAGCTGTCTGACTCTACTGCCACAGTGGGCAATTTATTTTCTGTGCTCTTCTCACAGCTTCTTTCTTTCCTTCTAACAGGCAAATCTGGACTGCCTTTGGAAACTGACTCTTTCAGATTTTGTGGAGGTGAAAGTTTTGTGCACCTCTGACTCTCTTTCCAGTCTTTTACACCCCCTTTTTGGTGGTCAAGCCAAGGACTTTCTACAAAGACAGAATCCTCAGTGTCACTTGAACTCTCTCCATAATGCAATTCTTGGCAGCAAGTGCTTTTCTTTCCAGAACTCATCAACTTCCTGGGGGTCTGAAGATCCTTTGGTGCTGCAATCCGAAAGAAAGAGCTTAAGGTTTTGGCAGTTGCATTCAGGAGACCTGCATTTGTCTTAATACAAAAAAAAAATCCCTTGAAAGATAGGAAAATACAAATAGAGAGGTATCTCTGCATTTGCTTTACTCTGCCCTGCTCATTTACCATTTTACTACATGAAAAGTCACCGAAAGATGTATTAAAATAACACAGCCTGCCAACAAACAATGCTTCTGTCATCCTAGATTTGTCCTGTCAAGATCAAGGGATCACATCAGATCTCCAGGTGACTTTTTTTTTTTTAGTGATGCTTCTGGTCCATTTTGCTTCACCCATTTCCCCTCCAGACACCATTCCATTGGCTTTCTACAGCTTTTCCCAGTCTGCAGCTGGCACACACTTTTCAGGGTTCACATTCACACCAGCTGAAAGAGATCCTGCCCCTCCTGATCAGGGGTCAGCTCTCTCAGAGATTTATGCTACCTTTCCACTCATTAAAATTCCCACTTCATATTTGCTGTTGCACAATTACTTGCCATTCTTTTTTGTGCTCTTTCTCGCTTTAAAGTCCAAGAAGAAATCATCTGAGTCATCGATGAAGTTTTTCAAACTGTAAAAAGGAAAAAAAAAAAAAGGTAAATGTGAAAAAAGGTAGGATAAAGGAGGAAAATGCAAGAGTTAATCTGCCCTACTAAAAAAGCAACCCAAAAAAAGCCTCCAAATATAACATTATTATTGTTCACAACAAATGTTACCAACTACATCCATAAATAGGAATGGCAAAGGAGCATTTACACCTCCAAACATCCCATTTTTATCTCTGTCCTGAACATACAGACTGGACACATAACAGTTCTGTCTACACTCACTCCTATACAGGTATCTGACCACGAATCACTGGAACTTTTCATTGTTTTTCTTGTATTCTGATTAGTAAATATGATACAGAAAACTATTTTATGAACACAGAAAAGTAATTAATTACAGCACCCACCTTGCATCTGCCTTTTTAGGAACACTTTTGGGAGTTTTCATTCTGGCTAAAACTAAACCAAGAGGAGATTAATTAGGAACAAGGTTCTGTTTCTTTTCTTAGGCATTTTTAAGTTTGCAACTAGTAAAAATTAAAGTCTTTAAAAACCACAAACTTTTCTCTTGGTACATATTTTCACTTCAGTCTTTCCTACAACTGGCACTACAGTGACAGGATGGCAGCAGAATGGCTTTGCAAATATTCTGCTCCGAGCCCCAAGTAGTTCTCTCAGCCCCCTTCCATGACAGAGCTGGCACATCACTCAGCAGCCTCCCTGAAAGGAGCCAGGGGAAGGAGTAGACTGTCAAATATAAAAATTACAGAAGAGTGAAAAATGACCTAATGAATGGGCAGTATGGAAATATTTATCAGACTTAGAAGTCTAGAAGTAGTGCAGGATCTATATACAGCACATTTTGCTTCAGCTGGTAGTAAGGCCTGACAATCTTAAGATCATTCACATGGCACTGAGCTGGAGCACAGCAGGAACTCCAAAGCAATGAGAAACCTGCTTTAAACGCAGCTGGACCAGCACAAGAGTGATATGCAAAGGGTAAAATAAACAGGTACTACTTACTGCCTTAGCAATTCTATCATATCTGTTAAATATATAAGGAAGAACATATTGCAAGATTTACAAACCTATAAATTACTTACCAGTTTGAAACTGAGATGTGGCAGAGCCATGATTAGTCCAGCTAACAAATGAGCTAAACAGAGCTCTTGCAACAGGAAAAAACCCAACCAGCGTGCACTTAACTACTCCAGCACACAGTGATAGTTATAGTGGCTGTTACCATTTGTTTGCACAGGCTGAACAAAAAGATTGGTTGGTTATGCACCACAGAAGCCACCATGTACAATTTAGTATTCAATTCTATCTTACCAAGACCTTGAGCCACTGTGACAACTCAAAAACATCCCTCTGACTGGTTAAGACTAATGCAATAAAAGCTGTGTCAGGTAAGAGGGAATTGTGAGTAGTTTAGAACAGTAACTGCTCAGAGAAAAGGTTTATTCAAAGATGCTTTGTAGACTAAGAAGAAAGCGAGTGAGTGACAGGGAACAGATAAATCTGAGGCAACAACAGAAATGTAATGCAAGGCAAAAAGCACCCAGAACTGAGGCAAATTAAAAAACACTCCCTGTGGCATACAGCCACCAAGACTGCACTGCAAGGACAGAATGTACTTTGCAGCACAAGCAGTGGAAGAAAATAACGTGTAAAAACACTCCACTATAACTAGAAATGTGTCCTTCTCATACTCCAGAAAACAAACCGACATGTGCTATGACTTACACGTCTCAAATTCCTCATCACTGCTGGAAGACAAGCACAGGCCGTGGCTGCAAAAAATGAAATGCAGAACATTAGGTCAGTGGGAAGTAGATCTGCATCTCCACTGGCCTGAAACACCTGTGAACACCCAGAATCAAATACAGACTGGAAAAAACACTGAACATCACAAACAGGCTGAACTATTTTAACTGTTTAAAACAGAAATGTTATAAATTTTAATATATAAGTTCTAGCAACCGTATATGTTCCATGTAAGTAGCAATCCATCCTCAAAATTTGGAACACTGAACCATTTGAAGGCACAGGCTTAGGATATTGCGTTTCAGTTCAAGTTGGATATCAGAAGACAGAAAGGACAGAAAGCTTGTTTTTCTCTTACACGTGGTCTGTGATCTGGGAGAGAAGTGAGTTACAGTAAGGCTGAAAGCTGAAAGCACGCACTGATGAGTAATCAGCTGCTTGTGTACGAAATGCACTCTAATATGGTTGCCATGAATATTTAACACAGAGCAGCAGCTTTCCCAAAGCTCTTTCGAGAGGCACAACGGAAGCATTACCACCAGCCTGCATCCTCACGCGGATGTCGAGGCAAGCTGCGCTCCCCTTACCAAATCACTGACTTCATTTTCTGCCAACCACTTGGAAAACACACTAAGCAATTTGCTTAAAAACAGGAAGACAGCTTCTTTTAATTAAAGCTATTTAAACTTTAAAGACTGTAATTGTGAAACATGCTAATAGGTACCAACTGCCATGGAACAAATGGGAGCGTAATCTAAAATTTATATAAATCACTATAAATAATTATTATAGCATATTGCCTATATAATATAGTATAACATATACTATGCAAAATATACTACACAATAATACACAATGTACATAAAATTACGCATTATAAATTACACAACATATAATATAGTACTTTTTCTATATACACACATTATATAATTTAGCCTAATATATTTTCTATATATACACATTATATAATTTAGTCTAGTATATTTTCTATATACATACACTATATCCTATATATATATAAGAAATATATTTTCTATAAACTACATATATTTCTTTTATATATAAAAACATATAAA
>NW_016690253.1:2458715-2513938 GCF_001604755.1 Lepidothrix coronata | reverse complement strand
TAAGTATAATATATATATTTCTTTTATAAGTATAATATATATATTTCTTTTATATATAAAGCCATATAAAATTATATAAAATATGTATAATATAATATACAATTATATATAGTGTATGCAAATACATAAAATACATAAATATAAATAACTGAATATATATACACGTATATACGTTTCTATATGTGTGTATATGTATAATATAGATATTTCTTTTATATGTATAATATAGATATTTCTTTTATATGTATAATATAGATATTTCTTTTATATGTATAATATAGATATTTCTTTTATAAGTATAATATAGATATTTCTTTTATATGTATAATATAGATATTTCTTTTATAAGTATAATATATATATTTCTTTTATAAGTATAATATATATATTTCTTTTATATATAAACCCATATAAATTTATATAAAATATGTATAATATAATATACAATGATATATAGCATATACAAATACATAAAATATATAAATATAAATAACTGAATATATATACACATATACGCTTCTATAAGTGTATATATATATATATAAGTGTATATATATATAAGTGTATATATATATATACACTATAAGTGTATGTATATATATAATATATATATTCTATATAGAATGTATATAAAATATACAAAAAAAGAATATATATATCATATACATTCTATATAGAATATATATATACATATATATATATAAATAAAATTTCTATACAAATTAACCAAAACAAGGCAGGACCCGTGGACTCCTGGGCTGGGTCGCTCACCTTCCGCCCCGCCGGCCCTGGCTCCACGCGGCCGCTCTCCCGGGGCTCCGCTCGCCTGTAGCCGCTGCACCGTCCGAGCCCGCAGGGCCCTGCCCCTGCCCGGCCCCGCTCCCGGCCCGTGCCCGCCCTGCCCGGTCCCGCGGGCCCTGTGCCGGCCCCGCTCCCAGCGCGGCCCGGGCCGCTCCCTCCGCCCGCTCCATCGCGCTCGAACCGCCCGCGCCCCGCACCGCTTCCGGGGCACCGCGCATGCGCACACGGGCGGCGCCGCCCGCGCCTCAGCGCGCCCCTCGAGCGCCACCGCAGAACACAAACAGTCACATCGGTCAAACTGGCAAACCAAAGCTTTATTCTTCCGTTGTGGTGGGTTTTTTTATTTTGTTTTTCTTTTTCTGTTTAAAGTCTTTGCTACAGTACCTAGGACTGCACCCCTATACATAATTAACAATCATTCCTAAAAGATCTGTATTTGGCACCAGTTTGTGTTTACCTCAAACACTTGTGGGGAGGATTAATTTCAAATCGAATTTGGTTGTTTGTTTGTTTGTTTTTTTCCAACAGGAGCTGCCATCATGAAGCCAATTAGCTGAGTTATTGGAGAAGCTTAAAAAACAAAACAAAACAAAACAAAACAAAACAAAAGTCCTTATCTTAACCAACACATTACAGAGAGCTCCAAAACAGAGGTCAAACATTAAAAGGCTGATATAGGCTCAAGTGGTTTATAAAACCTATAAAAAAAGACTACACCAGCACATATGCCCTTTCAGTCCACGCAGTTTAGAAATTAACACAGGGAGCAACTCGCTAGCTGGAAATCTTGTCATGGGAGAACCACATATATACCAACAGGACTACCCAAAATCAAATGTTAAAATGCTCCAATTCCCAATCCACATAAAAGGAGAGAGCTTCATAGGAAGATTAAGTCAATCCATGGCATCATAATTGGTTGGGCAGTTCAGAACTTCCCCCAGCAACCACTTTGTCACTCATACACACAGGCTCACATGTACACGGCTCAATCCCATTCAAATTCCTCATGGAATAAAACGATCCCAGGCTCTATTGAGTCTTTCCCTATCATGCAAGAAATAAGTCTGGCTGTGCTTTAATCACCATCATGTATAACTTCAGCCACAGAGTACCAGGCGGATTAAGTAGAAATGCACAGTTTTTAGCTCGCTGTCTCTGCACAAGTGTCGGAGAGGCTCAGTTCCTGGAGAATTCCGGGTGGGCACACGCAGTCTCCCTTCATGCAGACTCACTGGCCTCCACTGGCTTGATCATGTGGTCAGGTTTGTTGCCTGCAGCGTAGTGATCCCACATCTGGAGGTAGAGCCGCTCCAGGTCCGTCGTGTACTGCTTCGTGTTGAACAGAGGGCTCGATATTCTCTGCTTCCAGACTTTGCCACGGATTTTTTTCAGGCTGCAAAGAGTGAAAGCGGTCATGGGAGGTTCCAAACACTACATAATACTGTTTTAATTCTGCAATCTACTGTTTTCAGCTAACCCAGAACTGCCTGTACAACTGTTCCAAAAACAGCTGCTCCCGCACTGTTTTATCCCCTCATCACTTCTGATGCAGACCAAGCACAACCACTTTAACTCACAAGAGCTGGGATATTAACTTGTTGCATTACCTCTACTGCAGTAATATTTTACAGTGTGATTTTAACTTGCAGTAAGTGACAAACTGACGAATCTTCAAATTTAAAAAGAATTAAAGGTGAACTATATTGCACTTTCTATGATTTTGCACATTTCTTCAGAGCAGGCAGCATTGTAACTCAACTGGGAGTGCTGTTAAGTTACTGTAAAAGCTGAGTTAAGTGCAAGACAAGACATCTCTAGCAGAGGATTGCCCAGCTACTTCAAACAGTAAAATATCTGCAGCATTAAAACTACTGATGTCTCAGCACTGTGCCCAAATATAGTCCAAGCTTGCTTACTATTCCAGGTCAGTTCCCAGTTTCACAGCAATGTCCTCATACTCCTGTCTACTTTTTGCAATGAGCTCAAGACAACCCAGGCAAGTGAGCTGTGAGGCAGCAACTCTTGAGGCAAGAGTCTCTCCTGAAAAGAAGAAAACAAAGAGCAAATCAAAACCAACAAAACCAATCAGGAATAAGTTTATTAAGTAACATATTCCACACTATGAGTTACTTTCCTTCTGCCTCCACAAGAGGCAAAGTTTGCTGGGCTTGCTGTTATTAAAAAATTACCAATATTCCAACCCACATGTTCAGTGTAGGTTTCCTGCCTGTTACCTGGCATAGTGACCATTGGAGTCCCAGCCCAGAGCACGTCCATCCCAGTTGTGTGCCCATTACAGAGCGGGGTGTCCAGGCAAACATCAGCTAACTGCCCTCTCCTCACATGCTCTTCTTTGGGGGCAACAGGCGAAAAGATGATTCTGTTTTGGGCCAGACCCAAGTTTTGTGCGTACTGCTGAATATTGGGCTCTCCTACAGCTGGGAAACGTAGCAGCCACAGCACACTGTTTGGGACTCTTTTTAGGATCTGTAATAAAAATAAGAAGCAAATACAGGAAGCTCAGAGAGGAACATTTACTTTTCTAAACAAGAAATTACCACATACCAAACTGCAGTGGAAGGCATAGTCATTTAGTACATTAATATGAGGTATAAGAGCAGGAATAAAACAGATCTTAATTTTGAATGGAATCACTAGGATTGCACTCCTAATCCCACTGGAAGAGACAGCAACTCTCAGCAACAGTTCATAGGGCAGTACTTGGAGTAAGTCTTGAAATTTATTATCCCATTTATTCACAGGCCAATGCTATGGAATATAAAAAAAATATTACCTCCAAGTAACTCAGCAATACACTGTAAGCTGGAATCTGATAGAGATGCTCTCTGCTCAGATCTATCAATATACCAACTGTCAAGGCCAGTTATGACTCAAATGTAGAGACTAAGAAAGACCAAAATTATTTCACAACGGAGAACCAGCATACTCAAGCTGTCCAAGACATAAGTTCTCACTGGCTAGATGCACAGATATCATTTGAAATAAATCTAAAAAATTCTATATTCTAGTAAGCCCTGCAACAAAAGCACTGTAAGGATTCAAAATGGCTCAGGGTTAATGTTTTCCACGGAAAAGTTACAGTTCTAACACGCATGGAGTTTCTGCTAACCTGAACAGAACTGCTGCTCCAGAAGCGTATTAACCCCAGATACTCACATTAGCCCACATCTGTAAGGTGGAAGGATCAATCTTATAGAGCTGATTGAAGTTGCAGTACACAACAGCATCCTCTGGTAAGCCGTACTGAGAGCGGGTGGTAACAATTATTGTCCGTGGAACTTCTTCACCAGTGGCTGCTTTGTTGTTGATCTAAAGGAATGAAAAACAGCTACTGAAACGCTGAAATTGCAGAAAACAAGAGCATGCCCTGTGGAATTGTCCTGAGACACTGCAACATTTGTTAGCATCATAAGTTACTGTAAGCATATCTTTGGTTTTATTATACAAAACAAAATTGTCTACTTACCCACAGCAAGAATTTAACTGGTTTGTGTACACGCTTGTGGATGCCACAATGTTGCAACCACCAAGGCAAAAAACACTGGGCATTTTCATGCCCTTCCTATATCTCCCCGAAATTCCAAGTAACTGGAATAATTGGAAAGAAGAATCATATAAAGAGGCATTACAAATGGAATCTACCCTCGTTAAGGTAACTTAATTTCTGTGAGATCAAGAATGAAATTAATACTTAAAGACAGAATTAAAAAGCAAAGGTGTTTCTCTGTTTGTTTGGATTTTTGTGGTTTATTTTTTGGGTAGGTTCTGTTTGGGGGTTTTTTTGTGGGTGCTCCTTTTTTTTTAAAGATAAAAGACAACAGGCACAGAACAGACAGTCGAGACTAAAGATACAGACTCATATGCAACTGCTGGACTGTAAGGAACTATCTGACAAGAAAATAATAGAAATGATAAAAATTAGGAAAGTTAACAACGAACTTTCAAGAAAGCACAGATCTTACAGCGTTCACAAGGAATAGGAATATGCTAATAAAAACCAGTAGAGGATGAAGATGGGATAATCAAAATACCATGCAATAGTCTTGAGGATTAGTAAAATGGAAGTATGATTTTAAATGTTTCATAATGACATGCAGTGATGGCATCAAAACTAGATAAAAATATTGGTAGAGACAGACAACACAGCTACTTAGAGCCTTTTTCTCTAAATACTCGTTTTTCATAAGTATGTATTTAAAATTTAGAGTAGTGGCAGTGCAGGCAGCCACTGATGACACACCTGATGTGAATGACAATGACTCACTGTCACTGACTCCATTAGAAGATGCACATGATAACAGTTCAATAGAAGTTGGTAAAAACTATGCCAAAAAGCAGCTGATACCAGCACAAAGAAGTGTTATATCAGTGTGACTGAAAAGACAGAAGTTCTGTTTTAAGAGTGCACAGACAGAGCTTAGAGTGTTTCGTTGTGGTGGTGGAGTGTTAAGAATTCTCTATGAGGATAAGAACTTCACAAAAAAATGCCAATAAGCTTACTGACCAAACTAAGACATAACATATTATCAACTCAAAGGAAAGTCTCAGTTGTGAAGAAAAGAACTCAAAAAGAAACCAAGGCAGGAGATTATGGATAGAGCAGCAGTAATAAAAGGGCTCATTAAAGGATGTCAAATGATGTCTCTCCTGAGAGACTGTAAACTGAGTAACGCACACAAGATAATGAGTTATGCCAGTGTCAGAATATGGTATTTCTAAAAAGGAAGAACTGTTCTGCAATGGAAGAAGTGTTAAACAATACCAGTAGCAGTCACAAAAATCCCATTAACTGTTAAGCACTGAGAGGTGGTGATGTAGTGCACGGTTCTGAAAAATGTAAGGAGATGAATAAATGTTGTTGAGATACAGTGGAATAACTCTGACTCTATTCTATTATTCAGCAACTTTTTTTCTAAAGGAAAAACACAACTGAAACTAAGTAGCAGGTCACAAATCTCTGGAGGCTGCAGGGCAAAAAGCAAATCTTGCGTTCAAACAATGAAGTGTTGTCTTTATGCAACAAGAATTAATTTCTTTGGACTTTAGATACCTCTAGATACAATTCCTGTATCTCTGGGGGGAAAGATCATCTTCCAGTACATCTGTGGCTTATAATGAGTTTTCTTCAATATGAGAACTAAACAAATCAACATGACAGAAGACACATTTGCTCGGAGGTTTTTCTTTCTTATTACGTTAAAACATATATAACATAAACCCCAAGAGAACAGTGTCCTGAAGCGCCTCACCTGAGTGGTTGCTAATCCATTACTGATGTTGAATCCATTGATAGTAATCTGAATTTGCCCACGGTTAATCATCTCAATGACAGCTTCTGCAATGGTGTTCATGGGGATGACTGGCATACTGAGGGCGGCGTTGCCATCGGCATTTTCACAACTGTCAGGACACTTCATCTACAACATATCACACAAGTGTCAGAGAGAGGACTTCAGACTGTACACAGAAACTTGGGACTTCAGTCCCCAACACTGTACACAGACAAGAGCAGTTCTCACCTTGACAATTTTGACATCAGGGAGGCTGTCAAGGAAAGCCTTCAGGTCAATGCCATTCAAAACAATCCTGTTATCGTAAATATGACCATTGGACTTGAAATCAATGACTGCTTTTTTCTGTTAAAAAAAAATGATTTAAAAAAGTTAAATCCCCAACCAGGTACCATATAAGTTGCATTTTATGAAGACAGCTGTGAAAAATGCTTCTTGCCCTGTCTTCCAATGTACCTTCAGATGGGGGAACATGTTGGCGTGGTCTCCAATGAAGAAAGTGTTTGGCATGTAAGCTAATTTCTCTGAATACTGCTCAGCCACTTCAACTGGGGAAGTTTCTTTATCTGTGATGATATAATCCATGAACAATGCCCCACTGGTTCCAGGATACCCTAGCCACATTGCCTAAAAAACAAGAAAGAAAGGCTACAGTTTCAGGTGCGTCGCGAACATAAAGTAAGTCTAAAATCAATTAATTTTAAGTTAAATTTTCCACCTACAGATTCAAGTTCCTTCTTTTTTATCAACTGAAGATCAACCACTACCTCCAAACTCCATGACCAAGACAGTGAACAGTCCAAGTATGTTTTAAAATTGATCCCTCAAGCAAAAGTTGAAGGATCCAGAACACTAACCATCAGCAACTACAGCTTCTCTGAGCTGAGACAATTCCTGGAATCTAGAGTGACCCTGATTCAGGTTGCTCCCATTCTCCTTCCACAGGCATTTCAGAAAATGCTTAGTCTAAAAAAGGTACTCTGATTCTGACTTATGGTAACTAGAATTTCATTAAGCCTAAAGAGATTAAAACCCAACAACTCAATCAATTTCTTCAAATACCCTTTCTTTGTTCTCACCATGGCAAGACAGGCAGTGGTACAGAAACATCTCAGAATTAAGGAGTCCTCTCTCAGGACGTTGTCAATTGTCCATAAAGCACATAAAAAAGCCCCAAACTGCTGTTCTTAAACAGAATGATAATATTTGTCTTGGATTTTCTAAGCCCCAAGTCTCTCTTGCCTACTAATCAACACGAGCCTTCAGCGTTCGTTCCATTCTGACAGAAAAAGAGAAACTCTTTGTACTCAAGTGGGTGTTTTTGGAGACACAGAGCCCCTATGATTTAGTTACCTGAATTGGTGCTGGTCTCAGGGCAAATAATTCATTTCGGGCTCCTTTGGTGTAGCCATTCATGTTAATGAGAATGTGTATCCCATCCTGATGGATGCGATCTGCTGCTTTTCCATTACATGGTATCTGAAGAATAAACAAATACATAAATTAAAGTCCTTTCTGTTTCCAGTCTTTCAATAATAAACATGGTTAGTCACCATGGTACCAACAGATAGATGTCAACTGCATAATTTAATTTAGGTGAGATTAAATCTTGTAATTCCTGGTTTTACAGACGTTTAAGTCCTCAACTCAGCAGTAAAACTCAGCAGCAGTAGGACAAAAGCTAAAGGCTTGAAACTGAGGTTATAAAACTAGCACAGACCCCCCACCATTCCTGTAGGGCTAATTAATAATCAAAGCTCACATAGGGCAAGTGACATCTTGACTTATCCATGACATTTATATATGACTATTATCTTCAGACCTAATGGAGGAGTTAGTAAAAAGTAACACTATCAAAACTGAATAATCACAGAAGTCACACAATAACCACTCTTTCCCAGGTAAGGCATTAACACCAATACATCTACAAATTCCAAAATTCTCAAGACTAACATGAGCCTAATTCAAGAAATGATTGCAACTAAAAATCTCAAAACTCTTTCTTCATTTAGAAGAATTTAAGTTTGCATCAAAAAAAGCTCACCTGAGATAAGTCAACGAAATGATTTGCTTCAGCCATCACTTTTACACGGAAGTTTGTCCCATCATCAGGACTCAGGGCATAACAGAACACCTAGAATAGGAGGCACCAAAAATTCAGTATCTGCAACAGCTTGCCCACAAAACAACTGTGCTATAAAACATATGGTATTGCAATTTTAAATTATATTTAGTTTCATACAAATCATATTAATTTGTGTGGCATTTGCCAGTTGAGAAATAAAAAGAAAATAAAAAAAAAGACGCTGAGCCTTTTTTTGACACATTTGAACCAGGGTCCAGGGTCCAGTTTTACCTACTTCTGGTGCCAGAGTATGGCACTGCACCTTGCACAAACATAGACATTCTTCTCATCAGTGCAAGGGAAAGTAATTTTAACAGACAGATTTGCACAGGCATTGAATTCTTTAACAGTGCCTTCTACAGGACACCTTTGAATTTTTAATTAGCAAGAATCATAATTATGACTCAGTCTGAACAGACAAGCCTTGTGGGGAAGCTTTTTAACAGTGACTAATTCTCCCAATTAAGAAACTGCAACTGTATCTGAAAAACAGACAGTAGACAGACTATATGAAAGAGCATCTTTAGCCAACCTAGGACATACAGACACAGAACAAACAAAAACCAATATGCAGAGAATTTAACAGGCAAGATAAAAGCACGGTCTTACAAAAATAATAGATAACTATTTAATATTTGAATTAAGCTCTGTAGAGTTTTCTAAACCTAGAACATCAAAGACAGGTCTTTGTCTTGAGCTCATTCAAGGTTAAATGGGACATTCTCCCCACACCTCTTGTATTCAGAACACCACTTTAATTCTTTCAGGAAAAAACCTACTAGTCACAATTCAATCATGTGGCTTTGCCACAAAAATTTCAGACTAAAGACTTCATGACCAGAAAAAAGCAAGAAAGTAGGGGGGAAAAAAGCTCCGAAACAGAACAAACAAAAAGATAAATAAAAAGCACTTTTTCAAGAAGAAAATACTTAAAAACCTTTTACAAAAATAAGCAAATTTGTGTGACTTGGAAAACAGGAGCTCAAAACTGAGGCATTTTAGACAGTCATGGGACAAACAACGTAACTGGAAATGAGTTCTATTTACAGACTCAATCCCTTAACACGACACCCACATAAATATAGATGTGACTGTGTTCAGCATTACTAAACTGCATATTCTCCTTCTGCAGAAAGCATCATCTGTCACTGTCCTTTGAAAAAGAGGTAACCAGACCAATCTGAAGTTCGCATTTGTGACTCAGGTACCCTAGAGAAAAATGCACTTAAAAAACACAGCAGCAGAGAGCGAACAAAAACCAGGTGCAGAACTGTAAATCAAGTAATCAGGCAGCAGCACCTTGATGTTGAAACATGTTTACTCAAAGAACAGCAGCTGAAGCTTAAAGAAGTTTTCCATGAGCCACAAATCCTACTTACAGCAATTTCAAGGACAAGTACCTAATCTGCCTACCTTCTAAACAACACTTCAAATTGGTAAAGGAGAATGACTCAGGCTGGAGAGCTCTTTAAACCATAAAAAAAAAAAAAACAAGAAACAAAAATTGCCCTTTCCTAGTTTAATTACCCACACCAAGAAAAAAAAAATGCCACTTACAGCCATATTTAAAGCTTTAAATATGCAATTTGTGTTTTTTACCTCAAATTTGTCTGGGTTATGCATGCCTGGAATGGACTGCATTAGGTGTGAGGTTGGATGGTTTCCAAAATCAGAGCTCACGTAGCCAATACGAAGTCGACCTTCACTGGCCTTCAAATCCTTGGGATGCTCATATGGTGGCTTGTGAAGAACATTTATCTGACAAGAAAACAAACACAACTGTTTACAAACTCAGGAACCAAAACCAAAACCTAAACAGAAGGACCAAAAAACCCCCTATGAGTTTGCAGAACTAGCCTTATTACATGAAGTACTCCAAAGCAGAATCACAACAAATACTCAAGGACTGTGGTGTCTTGCTCTGTATAACTGCTGCTATCACCACTAAAGCAACTGCACTTGGAAATCCCAGAGCCCATCAAACACAAAACTCACATGTTCCAGCAAGGATTCACTGGAGGCAAGGTCAGGTTCCAAGCACTATGGATGCTGGAACTGACCAGTCAATACTCTCACCCAGCTGCCTGAACCTGCTGTCAGGGAAGAGTAATTTACTCCCTCCATTTTTCAAAAATGCCCCTCGTGTGCTTTGGAAAACGTGATCAGCAACACTTTGTCCCATCTCTTTACATGCCAGTGACTCAGAAAGCTTACAACAGCTAATATTATGTATTTAATTTTGAGTATGAACAGGCAAAGCCACAAAGCACTTCTATCACAACAGGCCTGTATAAAACTTCCTACCTTGTCCAGACACAGATTTCCATGTCTCTCAGCAATAGCCTTCCTGAAACTGTGAGAAAGGGGATACAGCATGCTGTGATGTGGGTGGACAGAAGGCAGTCTGTTTTTCTCCAGCTGATCAGCTACAATGCTAACCAGTTTCTTCATCCTTTCATCATAGTCTGTCCAGTCACAGACAATCTAAAAAAAAAAAACCAAAACAAAAAAAAAGAAAAATTTAAAGAATATTAGGACAACAGCTTCCTTTTACCTGTGTCAGATGTTTCACAGGTTGAGACCAATGTTTCTTCCAAATATGGGAAGTGAGAACAGTAGTTACTGTTGATGACTGTATAATCTTAGCTTCTGATTTAAGACTTAAGTCTAACCCTTTTACATTTAAATTAGTAATTGATTCATGTTATCAAGCTTAGCATCTGCTGCAGAAGAATCCTAAGGATTACAACCAAAGCCTCATCTCCCTCACCTGCAAACAGTGGGCCAGGTTGCAATAGGCATCTGGGAAATCAGGTTTCAGTTTCAGAGCAGTTCGGTAAGAGGCGATGGCTTCTGGTATATTCCCTGAATCCTGCAAAGACACAGAGATGAGTCAGCAGGTAAAAATATCCTCAGGGTAGCAACTCACAGTGCCCCACCATACTTTTCTAGGAGTGAATCATTCGCATGTGCTACCTTGTGAATCGAGGCCAGGTTGCTGTGGGCATCAGCAAAAGCTGGGTTTATCTGAATGGCACGGGTGTAGCACTGCAGAGCTCCTTGAACATCCTGCATCTCCTTCAAAGTGTTTCCCATATTAGAATAAGCATCTGCAAACGTGGGGCTGATTCTGAGAAGTAAAAATAATATGTCATGAACAAGAAAAGCTCTTTCTCCAACGAGGAACCATAGCCAGACTTTCTGATTTGCAGAGCAACCACATGAATTTAAAACACGCTACTCTAAGTCACCTTCTGTATAAATCTGTATAAATCCTAACAGCACTTTCCTGTTAGGAAAGGCTGGGACTATTACAGAGAGCATCCATTTACCTAATAGCCTCTTTGTAATGCATCAGAGCCTCCTGTAGCTTTCCCTGCTGTTGCAGGACACTTGCTAAGTTTGAATGTGCAGCAGCAAACTCTGGAAATACCTGGAAGACAACAAAGTTGACACTGTCTTTTAAACACTCCTAGCAGACCATAACAAAAATACTTGTGCAGTTATTACTCTTCTTTTTTATACATGCACTTAATATATTTTCTTACATTTTTTTTTGTAACTCAGGTCTCCAAGCAGGAAGTCCTCTACTTAGAAGCACAGAGGGAAAAAACCCTATGTCCTATCACACATTCCCAACTGGAGTTACCCAGCTCTCCCTCACATTGGGCTTTACCTCCAGAGCCTTCCGATACAGACGGACAGCTTCCTCGATATTGCCCTGCTCCCGTTTGATGTTTGCCAGGTTGTTGAGAGAGTCTGCATGAGTGGGGCAAAGTCGAAGAGCTGTATTGTAGCATTCTTCTGCTTCTACCACCTTCAAAGAAAGTGATATAGTTAATATGGTAACACTTATTGTAAGAGCCCTATTTGTGAGAAGTCATGATACAATCCCTTCTAAGGCTCAAGGTGGAGACTTCTTGAATTATTCTTCCTATTGACTAAGTAAATGAGGATAGCATCCCATCTTAATAAAGCTGGTGTCTAAAAAAAAAAAAACCATTCACTGTGATTTTAAAAAGGAAGAAAGTGCTCCTTACACTGCCTTTCTCCTTCAAGGCATTGGCCAAGTTGCAGTAGGCATCAGGGAAATGGGGTTGGAGCTCAATAGCCCTCCTGTAGGTGTCTATTGCCAGGTCTATCAGGCCTTGCTCATAGTACACACAGGCAAGGTTGCCGTGCACAACAGCGTGGTTTGGACTCAAACTCAAGGCTCGGAGATAAGCTGCTACAGCTCTGTAACAAAAAGATAACAAAGAGAATGTGAACAATCATCCACAGAGCAGAGATTATATTGATTATATTTACCCTTGTTATAAAAATGACCTCCAGAAAAGCCCCGAACTTGAAGGGATATGGATCATTAACACACATATCCGTCCTGTTAAGATGATAATAAAAACACAGAGGAGTACTGTCTGAATTAAAAGCTTGATCAAGGGAAGAATTATCATTTTTTATGGTATTTCAAAGCTAGGCTGAATTCTGTAATGATTGGCAGACTAGAAGAAATACTTGGTAAAACAGGAATGACTTCTTCCAACTTGATGCCACATAGTGAACAACATAAGTCTTCGGGAAAACAAGTTTTCATCTACCTTTTTAAACGTTCTGCATTAATAGGAAAAACATTTTTTCCTTTGCTCCATTTTTTTCCAGTTTATTATTTGACTATAACAAGATAAACAATATCATGTCTTTATTCTCTGCACTAACCTACCATGATTTACTTAGACTTCAAAAGTCGCTTTGTTCAAAGGAGAGATCTTTAATTATATGCTCCTATAGGACTGTATAAATGGCTGAAGTATTCAAATTTCTAGGAAAATCATAACAGTATACACAGTATGTAAATAATCAAAAGGTGATGTAAAATCTAAAATGAAGAAACATGCCCCTGTTATTTGGTTAATTGGTGGTTACATCAGAAATCATTGAATGATTTAGACTGCATGCAGTGCAACTAGATATAATTAATTAGCCTGTTCCCTGCAAGCTTTTATTAAATTTCGGGCCACAAACCACAGCTACCAGAAATTATAAACCAATTAACAGATGCAATATGGTACATTGCATGTGAACAACACAGCCTGGATCTCCTTCCATAAACAGAAGATTCATGTATCAGATTAGAGGTCTCAGAACAAGTTAGTTCAACAAGACAGGAGCAGTGTTGCAACCCAAGGCAGTAACACGATGCCAACACGTCACAAATACAGAATATTCAATCAGATGCTGAGCTGAATTGCAGCATTTCAGTTTGTCTTACATAGTAGGGAAAGTTTAGATGAGACACACTTGTAAATCATGTCCTGAGTCACATAATGAAAACAAAGAATTCAAGCATTCGTGCCTTTCTTGGACATCTTCAGCCTCCTCAGTCTTAATTTCAAGGCTGAATCAGAAACTCTCACTTTTGACAATGTATAAACTACAAAAAGCAACATGAAAGAATACATTCCACAGGAGGTTTTTTATTTTTAATTAATTCCAGTAGCCCAGTCTGTCTGCACTTCAAAGCCATTTGCTTGCTCAGCTTACAGCTGAAGTCTTTGCTACCCCTGACCAAAGATACTTTGCAGGAAGAACATAATCTGTATCTTGATACATCTGACACGCCACTGAGACAGCAACAGTACTCATCTGCTTACCTGTCAAATATCCTTGCCTCCTTCAGAACATTTCCCAGATTGATGTAAGCATCCAAAAAATTTGGGTCAAGTGTAACAGCCTGAAAATATTTTTGAAGTGACAGTTTTGAGCATTAACACAAAAACATTCTCTATGAAACTCAGTTGTTTGTTGGTTTTTTATAAATTTGACAAACACAATCTGTAAGCATCTAAGACTTCATCAATTACCTAGTAAGGAAGAAAAACTTAAATTATATAAACCAATCACAGAACAAAGTTATTCATCCCTCATAGCATTTACTACCTTCAAATTTATTCTTTTGTTTCCTAGTCAGCTGCAACTACTGCAGAATAAAGTGCTAAGCACTTACTTCACACCAGGCTGATCCTACTTAGCACTCCTATCTACTGATGCTATGTTGCCTTTAAGTTGTTTTTATGGAAAAAAAACTAAAAACCCTTAACCATATCCTTTATCTACAGCAAAGTAAGACAGCATTTTAAAACTTCAGCAGAAAAACAGACAAGTTTCACTAGAATCAGAGCAAATACATCATGTGTGCAAGGAAAATTCTGTATCCATTTAACTAAAACATTTTCACTCTCTTCAAAACTAATAAAATGCAAAAAAACCACTTAAGAAATGATGAAGTTACAGAAGCTGCAGTACTAAGCTACACGTGAATATCTGACAAGCCCCACTCTTATAGTCTCATGGGAACTATTAACTCCACATTAAAACACTTCATCATCTATCATGAACTAGACATAGATCAAAAAAAAAATAAATCCTGAGCAGATAAAATTTTTTTTGTAGATCTTAAGTCATAAATATCAGGAAGTAACTGTTGCTACATCTCAAATCCAGTTTTAGGGGATTTGAGAAACTTAAGAGATCAGTACAAAATGAATTAATATGCCAATTAGATATTAACTGGAAGGTATCAAACAACTAGTTAATGACATTAATCTAGAGAAGTCTGAAACAACAGTGGTGAAAAATAACCCTGGAGGAGTTCATGTGTTACTTAAACTGTTCTCAGTTACTCAAAGGACAATACTTGAAACAAAAATCATAATGAAAAGTGATTTTAAGCATAAAGTTGTTTCTTCCTCTCATGCACGAAATATGCAAAACATTATTACCATCAAATCAGATTTTAAAAAATTTAATCTAGAAAAGGACTGAAAAACAACTTAATTTTCTAATATTTGATGTGTGTGGTCCCAGGGAAGTTCTAAATGTATCTCTCTAGTAGCATATAGGGAATCTGAAACATCAGCAAGTAAAAAAACCAGTTAACATAAGGTGTTAACTAACAGTTCTCCACTACCAAAATATTTCTATTATCTGCAAGCAGAGAACTGCATGTACATTAAAATCTAGCAGAGAGGCTGAGACTTCCTCAGGTAGTTACCTTTTCAAAGTGATGAATTGCAAGCCAAATTTCTCCTTGGGCATTGAAAACACAGCCAAGATTACTCCAAGCCACTGCAAAGTTTGGTTGAGTCTCAATTGCTTTTAAGTAACAGGCCTTGGAATAGTTAAAGAAGAGAGATACAAGGGGAGGGGAATATTTGTAAAAAGAAAAAAATGAGAAAAAACAATTGTTAGTATGCCTTCTCTAACCAGCCAAAAGTGACCCTGCAGTATAGGCTAGCTTGCGCCAAAACTAATGCGCTGCAAACTGTTGTTGATCCTGCGCCAGCGCAAACCAAAACCCAGGTGCAAGCCCACCATTTTTCAGTTATGCTGATAACAAATAAACGTTCCTTCAGACGCCAGGTCGCCACGGAAATCATCTTAGAAATAATTCAAGTCGTTGGCCAGAAACATCTGCCACCCCGAAGCGCGTAAAAACCAAAAAATTACCACGTAAAAAAAATAACACCACTCGGGAGCAAAATTGTGAAATGCTCTAAATCAGACAGAAACTACTTTGGGGGGAAAAAAAAAAATCAGAAAAAATATTAAAAAATATAGAGCCGCTCCACAGTTTTAAGTGTCCTTGTCAAAGGAGATGACACGCCCAACCCGTATCTTGTTTCCCGGTTTCTCCAGATGCATTTTAGTCACCTGCAGCTTCAAAACCTCAAATGACAGGATTGCATGAAGGTTTAGGTCCCTGTAATGCAAGCGCAAGAAATCGCTGCGCATCCTACCCAGCACGGCGCCACGCTATCGCTGCGAACTGCTTGGCTCTAGTGATGGCCCCAAGGTGCAGTGAACGGCCAACCAGAACCATTAATCTACCAGACAGGCCCACAAAAAAAAACCAACTCTGCTTGTTAAATTTGGTGTCTGCACTCTTAAAATGCGTCAGAACCCAATTCCATCCAAAAGGCCACAGCCTGGAGCTCGGGCGGCCGCCCGATCCGAGATTAATCATCCGGTCAACCGTTCACGGGGGCTGTAATCGCACGCAATGCGCGTTACCGCTGCGCAGCCTTTGCGCTACTGCAGGATCACAGCGCATCATCAGAAGAGCAGAACGCTGCAATCCAAACAAAGAAGAAAAAAGGAAAAAAATGAACAACCAGAAGAGTTAGAAGCTTTTTTTTTTTTTACTATTAACTATCTCCAATTATTTCTTTAAAAAATATTTTAATTTACTTTTACTTTATTTCTTTGAAAGAATTTGTGGCTAATAGTATAAAATATTCTTACATTACTTGCTTGTAATTAAATATTTTAAGCTGTTTCTGAAGCCACAAGACAGAAGATTCAGGCATGGAGGCAAATGGTTTTGCTGTGGCAGTTACAAACCCGTTACCATATTTCTCATCATGTGACTTTTCGGTGCGTTCCTTGCTGGAAGAGGAGGAGGAGGTGTGTGTCTGCCCTAGATCCAGGCCTCGAGCTCCCTTCAGCGAGGCACCTTACGCATGGAATAGGAGGTTTCACCCACCTGAAACCTTCTAAATACAATATCAGTGGTGAAAAACCAAAAACAAGAGAGAAAATAAAACAAGATCATTAGTAAGAGTTCAACAAAGCAATTGCATTTTTTTGGATATGTCTTAACACATGGGAATGAGGATAATCTGTCTGTAACAAGGGAGACATGCAGAAGGGAGAGGGTTAATCGGGCAATTGCATACAGCAGGGACTTTTTTTTTTTGGAAGAAAGGCTCTGAAATATCTACAAAGAAATTAAATTTTAGTTCAAACTGTAAGGAATCTGCTGGCTTGATCTTTCAAATGGACTGATAACCAAAGAAACACGTTGCAATTTACTCAAGATGTTTTTCCTCGTTTATTAAGTTCTCACAAAACGGAATAACACTTTCAAACTAGGGTGTCTCCAGAGCTCTGAAACAAAGAAGTCAGCAACCTAAGGCAGGCGCAGTGTCTTGGCCTATACCAGTCACACTAAAGCTGCAGTGAAGTGCAATTCATGTTAGCTGTCCGCTTGGTGGGCCGAGAACCAAGTGTCTCAAAGACTGTTCAACTCCGAATGCCGCTACAGAAATGGTTTCAACCTGGATCCGACCAAATCAATCCGGCTGCCCTAGGATGGTTCACGCATCCAAGTTGTTCAGAGGAATCAAAACAATATTGAACTTTGAGCCTGCACTCCCCGTTACCCCAGAAAGATGCCACCCCTCCCCAAACGGTGCTGCAGCCAAACAGACAGCTACGCTGTTCATACACTCCACTTCTGAGCATGCGCGTGGGGCTTGGAGTGACAGACGTGGAGTCCAGAGGGGTTCTGATTTCTCCACACTCCTCACCCCTGCAGCGCGGACGCGTAAGGTGGCTTGTAACAAGACAATTTCTTTCTGCAATCCGAATTTTAACGTGCCAAGAATTTTAAACTCATCTTGGGTGTTCGAATTCTCAGTTTAGGAAACGCACGACTGCTAGAAGCCACCTTTCCACTACAGCAAGTTTTCTTTTGATCAGTTCATTTACCAAACAAACCAGCTTTGTCCTTCCGATTTCTTTATTTTGGGGGAGGGGAGAGGGAAGACATGAAGAAAAGATATTGGGGGGTGGGGGTAGGGGGGTGGTGTGTGTCGCATACTGCAGCTATTGATTATTTACTAGCCTTTCTTCCACTATCAAGGGAAGGGAAAAGTTAAAAGAATAAAAATCTTTAAAAGCCAATATTACAAGGTAACATTTGGATAAGTTTCTTCTCCACTTACAAGCCACAAAGGACTTTAGAAGAGCAGCATTTTCAATAGCACCTGCATCGTACAGGGATCTGGAGCTAACCACAGGCTCTCTGCTTGGCACCAGCAGGCAAGCCTCAGATCTGAAGGATTGTTACTTATTTCCAGAAGAAAGCATGATGGAGCCCCTGCCCAATACTTCAGAATGGTATCAGATAGTCTAGTTCAGCAGCAAGGCTTGGTAATTTTCCATTTCTTGACTTAAACCAACTTTTTAAACATGGACATGCCATATCTTGCCCTGCAACTACTCTGGGGTGTTTCAGTGCCTTCAGTTTTCAGAAGTTTCTCGGACTGTCTGTAGATCAACGCAGCTTTGAAGATTTGGTGCAAAGTTCAAGTGTTCAAAACACTGACGTTTACATGTATTCTACCCAACACCTACCTTGGCTTCTTCCAAGCGACCCAGGGCTTTGAGCAGGTTCCCCAGGTCACTACGAACACAGTACAAGTCCTGAAAAATCAAAGTCACACCATCAGCTTCAGGACTTCAAAGGCCCCACAGGTCTTCACAGAGAACTTGCAAAGGAATGACCCAATCCACTTAAAGCTTATTTTAAATTCTTAATAAATACATCACAAATGTAAATTATTTTTCAGACAGCACACAATCTGACTGAGTTTAGTACTGTAAAAATAAACTATAAAGACTTAAAAAAGTAATCTCACATACAAATCCTCTTTATACAGAAATGTAAAAGAAAACCGTAAACAAACACTCCCCCCAGCAGATTAAGTCCTTTTGCCATATGTAAGTATTTCAAGTCCCTTTTTTTCCCCCCCAAACCATGACTTTAAACCTGCACTCTTAAGACACACCATTAGTGTTATGGCTTTTAAATAGATATATAAAGTGATTTTGCTTTCTGTATCCCTAAAGCAGTTTTTCTCTCTGTTTTGCCCACTAATCCATCCATTTTCAACAGCTCTGCCACATGTTCTTGTTCTTTCATTTGTCTGAAATGAAAGCACAGGCTGCAATTGCATTATCTAGCAGTAAAGATCACAGAGAATGGAGACATTTTGTCAGCACTAACAAAACCATTTTCTAACCTAAACAAAACTCAACTCCAGCAAAAAAACCACCATCTCACATTATTCTAACCAGTGCATGAAATCAACTGGTCACACAATTCAGCATAATAAGGTAGACAAGTTCAGGTAGGGTGAAGAACACAGAGAAATAAGATTCTGAGCTTTTGTTGGACTGGGTTTGCATTTGCTTTTCCTAAGAAAAAATGACAGATGCACACCAGACCCATGCTGCATTTAAAGTACTTTTTGTCAAAATGCATGACCAAACAGCAAGCAGATACCTTCAACATGCTGAGCAGTACTATAAGACCTCTAATGAGTACCATGCAAAATAAACAGAGGAAAGCAGTCTGAGACAACGTTTACTAAAAATGTCAATTTGAAACGGTCACAACCAAAAATCCAAACACCAGATCAATCTTATAGGAGTTACTTATAGACAGATACTCAGTTTCAGCCAGTGAAACTTAAAAAGGATGCTTCTGTGAACCAGTCCACAATGGAAATCTAACACAGGAAATTCTCATCACCATGAAGTCCCTGACTCTGGGCTAAAGTAATACCTGACAACTTTTCAAGATCTCACATTGACGTCTAAGGACTGGTTGTCTCACTGTAATACCACCTTAAAGCACATAAAGCTAAATATGAGGCCACTCACTGAAACTTCTGACTTGAGAAAAAAATTCCTTGCTTTTCTGTTGTCTGAACAATACAGATAAGTGTACAACAGCAGCCCTTACTGCAATATATTGCAATACAAAACTTTTTGTGACAGAAGCCTTTCAAAGGTCCTTAAGAAAAGTATTAACTAGATCATTGAGTTCATGGTGTACAGACTGGAAGGGTTATCATTTGTTCATTCTTTGAAAGCTGCTATTTTTGTGTCCTGGGACAGTAGTAAAGGATGGACTTCTATAAAATAAAGCATTACTTACAGGGTTGTACTGAAGGGCAGACACGTATGCCTGTACTGCTCCTTCCATATCACCTGCAGCTACCAGTGCAGCAGCCAAATTAATATATCCATCAATGAAATCTGGTTTGAGGCGCAGTGCATGTCTGTAATGTTCAATTGCCTCCTGCAGCTGTCCACGTTCCTTGTACACATTGCCCAGATTCGAATATGCTTCGGCCAACAGTGGGTTCTGTTTAATAGCCAAAGTGCTGAAGTGAGCAGACCTGGAGAAAATGAGACAAGTTATCAAAAAAAAAAAAAAAAAAGAAGCCCACAAAGCAAACAAAAAACCCCAAACAAACTCACCCTTGACATTCAGTGTTTTGTCTGTTTATCTAGTTAATCTAATGAACATTCATGCTTAAGCAAGCCAAACACACAGCCAACAAATCTGGACTTACAGAGCTGTCTTGTATGTTTATGCTCCCAGCTTAAACTCTCATCTCCCTGGTTCCCACTTTAGATTTGGCTGAACAAGGACAGCTCTCTTTGACAGTCAGAAGGGTTCAAACTGCCTCACCAAACCTGAGCTGAACACACTTGGAGAAAACACTACAGCAATCCTGTGAAGCCCCTTCCAATGTATTTATGCTTTAAGCTATGTTCCACTTGATACTCTTTGCAAGAAGCAGGGCACAGCTTACATGCAAAATTCTGTTGTATCCTCACCCATTTTATTTTCCCATATCTGAGCTGTTATAACAACTTCATTCAGAAGCCTATCTAAAACAGATCTAGTCAAAAGTTCTTACTTCCTTCACCAGCAAACATGAACTTACAGCTAGAACAAGTAAAGTTCAAAATGCTGGAGGCACAGAAAGCAAGATCAGGAATGGGAAAGCAGGAAGAATATGAGGACAACTTTCAGATCACAAAACCCCTTTACTAATCACGTTGTTTTGCAGCCAACAATCAGTTTTGCAACTTAAAAAACCCAAACAAACAAAAACCCAAACAAAATCCAAACTACAAACTTATACAGCAGGTGGAATGAACATTAAATCCCGCCACTACACACAAGTGTGGCTGAGGCTCTGATGTTCACACATACAGTATTGAAATTACACAAGAATACTGGCAAGGTCTGCTGTTTGTTGTAAAGCTGATGAGTTCAATTTGTATTTCTCTTACCATCACAAAATTCAGAAGGGAAGAGCCCTACCTGTCCAGTCGGCGGCACTGGAAGTGAATGGACGACAGTAACAGAAGCACCCCTGTGTTATCAGGCTCCTGCCTCCAGAGCTGCATGCAGTGCCTCTCTGCTGCTTCAAAGTCTCCTGCCTGATACTCACGATGAGCCAACTCCGCTAACCCTTGGAAGGAAAGCATACGTTTCGTTGGTTCTGGAGAGTCACCAAAACATTTAGAGGGGGAAAACAAAAAGTTAGATGATGGGAACAAAACAAAAACAAAACAAAACAAAACAAACCAGCAAAACAAAACAATGAAAAAAAATGTACACAAATGAAGGATGAAAATGTTTGAAATTATATAAAATACGTGGCAGGTGACGGTTGGAGCTCTCAAATCTTCATGCACCAATCTTTTACCATGGAATTTTTAACATTATCTGTACAGGTGCATGGCTTTGTCAGCTAATAACCTGGAAAATGCAGACTGTAACGTCTGTGAATATCTGTAAGTCAATCCTTTTCCTGTATTCTGAAATACTTTTAAAGAGACTCCTGTCATGATATGGTACTTTGGTTCATAACAGTGGATGTGCTGCTAACAGAACAATGATTCTCCTCACTGTCCCCCAAGACTGCAAGTCCTATGCTCTGCAATGTTAAAAATAAGTTCTAACAACTTAATAGGGAAATGAAGGACAGGAAACAAAGACTTCAAAGGACTTAACAAAATAAAGTTTTGATGTGAATACTGAAAGCCCTAAAAATAAAAAATGGGGGGGGGAAATGGCTACCATTCCCTGAATCCTCCATACTCCTACACTTTCTCTAAGGAGTCAAATCCCTTCACAGAAAAAAAAATGGCCTTGGAACAATATCTGATGAGAGACAAACACACACTTCAATGATTATGCAACTGGCCTACAGGAGGAACCATTAAACAGGCAGGGTACAGGAAAGGAGTTACTGCTCCTGGAGGCTTAGCTGGAACAGGAGTGACAAAATGCTTTTAGTATTTAATACCCAACTGTGGAGAACAAAATACTTAAATAAAACACCACCTGTTTCAGACAAAACAAGCTTATGTGTGAAAAGTACGTTATTTCTTACAAAGTAAGATTCTTCATTAAAATACAAACAAGTGCAGTTTGGAAAAAAAACATCACCATTCATCCTAGAAAGAACTATTGGCCTTCCAATTCCATCTTTATACCAATAGCTCTTACTATTAAAAGGTTTGATTACTGCAAGTATCTCTCATTTTTCCTCCTAAAGCCTGGCATTTTCCGTACTCTGCAGTCACTTAATTCCATTCATGAAACACTTCCCACCTGGACCTACTGAGTTCTAAAATTCTGAATTTAAATGAAACATATAAATGTTTCCATTGTCTCTGTCAGTGGTAACAACTGTTTCATGGTAAATTGGAACTAGCAAAGCCCCTCATTTAAGACACTTGACAAATTAGTGACCAAGTATCTTCATCCAGATTAGATTCCTGTTTTCTAGGAGCCTATCTTAACAGTTTCCAAACCCTGAATAAGGGCAAAGCGGACTTCAGTGTCTGGTTAAACCTAATGGCAAAGATAAAAAGATACAACTTTTATTCAACATGAGAATGTTGAATCATGGTTGCAAACCACACCATTTATAAATGGTGCTGACAATAATGATAGTGGAGCACCAACAGACTGTTCCTTGCTCTGTCCTGCTGTTATCAGGTTTAGCCCCTCTGGCAGTGTGTGTATTTTCACGTTCTGCTGATGGCACAAACACGGGGAAACCAGACAGAATAAGAGCATGTCTCGTGAACTTAATAATTTCCTCTTAAAATTTCTATTGTGTTATTAAATTTCAAAGCTAAACAAACAAACAACAAAAAAACAACTACCACCAAAAGTTTACACTTTGATACTCATGACCACTTGGAAAGAAGTTTCCATCCATTAACTAAATGCTACATTTTTCCAACTTTAAGCAAATGAAAGTCAAACTGAAGTTGTAGCTCCCAGGGCAGGAAAGCAGGTGATGCAGAAATATTGTATTTAACACTTTGGAATCAGAGCTGCTAACCAAAGCAACAAAACAAGAGAAACACTAACGTGTTCTTTCATTTATCAACTGTCTCTATTTACAAAAAACCCACAGCTCACTCCTAGAAACAGAGTAAACTCAGTGTAAAATTGCTGGCAATCTACCTCCAAGGGAGTGTTTCAAGAACGATCCTCAAGGAGTTCACTGAAAAGCAGGAAGATGACAGGCACACCACAAAGTTCAGAACAAGCTCAACTTTTAACAGGGGCTGGAAGAAGTTATGCAATAACTTGTACCCATAACGCAGCCCATCAACGGATGCTCATTGAATCTATTTGTAAAGAAAATAACTGCACCGAAGAGTCACAGCCAGGAAAAACCCTTATGGAGTCCTGCATAAATGAATTTCGGTACCTGGGCTAACTCGTGCTGCATGCTTTGACTGCGACCTTGGAAAAGTCTAGCACATGCTGTGACAACGACCTTCCCTGAGGCTTCTAGAGAACACGAGTAAAACAAAAACCTGCACAGAACCATCGCCACCTAAGGCCATTTTCCCCGCTAGAAACACGGTCCTAAACACTTGCCATACCCTCGTGCTCAAGCTTAGGTTTAGATCCAGTCTAGGTCCCCAGAGGAGCGGCGGTCCCCTCCCTGTGGGAGGTGGTGGCAGTGGTGAGGATGAGCACAGGGCGCTCCCCACGTGTCGTTCTCAGGCTACCAAAGGATGCTGCAGCCTCGCTGACCAGACACACAGTCCTGGCTAAAGAGCAATGGAACACCGTATTGCAGCACTTTCTCGTATCACTGCCGTTTCTCTTCACATCCCTATCTCTGCACTGGATCCCGTCTCTTTCTCCAAAAATCCTCCTTTCCCCAGACATCGTTTCAGCTTTCCATACTCTTCCTCCTGTCTGGATACAGAAAGCCCCAAAAATCTGGGGGATAAAGCTGTGTTGTCCTTTCATCCTTTCAGTAAGCACAACACTTCTTTTTCTTGGTGTACAGAGAAAGATTTCTCCTCTTCTCCGTCCCTGAAGTTCTACATCTGTAAACTAAATTTAGGGCAGGATCCTTCCCAGCTACAACACGCTATCTCACTGTTCGGAAACGCGCTTTAGTGCTCGGCCGTGCCACAGAATCACAGAACGTGCCTCGCTTGGAAGGGACCTTAAAGATCATCTCGCTCCAATTCCACTGCCGTGGGCAAGAACACCTTCCGCTAGATCACTCCTGCCTGAGTGCAGCGAGCGATTCTGAAGAACCCAGCACACGTTTTTGGGTCAGGCTTTCTACCCTGCTTCGTCCTCTAACGCAGTCACCTGATAGCGTGACATAAATATAGCAGCGGGCCCGCGGCACCGACACCTCCCCGACACCTCCCCGCGCCGCCCCGGCAGCGGCTCCCGGGCTGCCCACGGGCAGCGCCCACCGCGGGCCGCGCTCGGGCCCCTCCGCCCGGGGACCCGCACAGACCCGCACAAAGGCGGCGGCGGAGCAGCCACGGCCTCGCCGCTTCTGGAAAGTTCCGCCGGGCGAGCGGGGAGCGGCCCCGGGGGCGAGGGCACGGCCCGGCCCCCGCTGCCCCCGGCGCGCCCGTCCGCGGGGGGCGCGCGGCGTCCCACGGTACCTGTGCTGTCCGCCACGTTCCCCACGGAGGTCGCCATCGGGACGGAGCCCGGCGGGGCTGTGGCGGCGGCGGCAGAAGGAGCGCTCGGGCAGGCCGAGCTGCCCGCGGTCGCGGCGCGCTGAGGCGGCGGACCCGAAATGGCGGCGGTGGCGGTGCCGAATGGCCGCGGCCGGGACTATCTCCGCGCGAAATAGTCCGGGCGGCGCCGGAGTAGCGCGGCCGAGCGACGCGGCGGAGGGATTCCCGGAACTCTGTGCACCCTGAACGGATATCCCTCCGCGCACAGCGCTGCGCCAAAGGCGGCGGGACTGCGCGTGCGCCGCTGCCACCCCCCCCCCAGGCACAGGGTACGGGCGCACGTGGCCCCGCGGCACCGGGGCCTGTGGGGACACCGGAGCCCGGGGGGGCATAAGGGCTTGTGGGGACACCGGGGCCCAGCGGGGCACCAGAACCCACCGGGACACCGGAGCTTATAGGGGCATCAGAGCTTAAAAGGCACACCAGAGGTTATGGGGACACCAGAGCCCACCGGGGGCATCAGAGCTTACGGGGACGCCGGCACTCGCTCACCGGGCACCGGCAGAGGGACAGCAGCAGAAGCGTCTGTACCCCAGTTCAGGGTGTACGTCCATGGGCTCTGCCAGCCACACCACGGCTCCACACACAGCCCCGGGGTCTGGACGTGCTTTCCCGGGTGGCTGAAAGTGAGGGGTTTCTTGGCCTCAAATTACCAAATTCTGATTTCTGGAACTAATTGCCACTTAAAAGTAGGGCAGCTGTTTGGGAAGTGTCGAAAGTAGTCAGGCAGTTATCAAAACTAGGGGTGAGATGTCAGACACTGTATTTGTTCTCCCAGAGAAAAACCTCCCCTTTATGAAGTGAAAATTGCTTTATACTTGTTTATCAACAGCAAGTGTTTTATTCTGAGCAAGCTTTTATTTTTCCCTGACAGACATGAATGTATCCGACAGGCCAGTATTTCTGAGGAATTGTTTTACATCTATAAACACTGAACTGTATCTGGATGCTGGAGCTCGTACAGGCTACAACAAGCCAAGGCTTCAGCAGGACATGTTTGTCTAAAGCTTATTTTTCACCGTTCACTCCGTCACATAACATGTTTTATAACCAATTAAAATATCATATTAAAAAAAAATAATCTGCTCATTAACACAGTCCACACTACACTGTTCCTTACACCAAACTGGGACAGAGACATTCAGGAGCCAAGTGGCCCAGGACAGCCATCATCTCAGGAAAGGGAGTTTATTCATCTGAGTCCAGGTCACTGTCTCCTGCGATGGAATGAAAGTCCTCACTGTCTTCCTCATCCTCAGACAGATGGACCTGACTTAACACACTTGGCCCAGAGCGCTGCTGTTCCTCCTCCTCCTCCTCTTCTGAGATCTCATACCCTCCAATACTGCTGAAACTCGTGTCTCTTGTATTGGATTTTGGGTCTGGTTCTTCATAGCTGCCATAACTAGAAGAAAGAAGAGAGCGATTTCAAATGAGCTGCTGGTACCAACAATTCTGTATTTAACTCCTGTAAAAGTTCCTTGGCTTGAAGTTCTGTGAACGCTCAGAACTGCTGTGCACTTCAGTTCTGCCACTGGCCAGCTTTCTAAAATAAAAACATGCACCAAGTTCTCCAAGGAAATTCAAGTATCCCCACCCCACTCTGATATACTCAGGGCAGGAAAAACAGATCCCTCCAACACCTTCTATGTGTCACATTCACTGCAGACAGAAGGCAGACAGCCCGTTCTCATCATCTTCTCCAGCATTTCCTGCTGACTATTGTCAAGGTCCTGGGCTGGACTAACCATTGCCTGCCAGCACAATTATCTGTACAATAATTAATTGGGCAAATATCAATAACAGCATTAAGGGACTGAATTCCCCAAGTGGAAAGAGAACAGAGAATCAAATAACTGACACTACAAAATGCCCAGAGAAGGAAGAGTAGGTTGGTGTTCTCTCGAATGCAAAAAAATAAAGATGATATTGCTGTAATTTTCCAATAATGGAACTCCTTCCAAAATACAGAATATGCATATTCCTATTCTTTTGGACTCCAACTAAGCAGCTGCATTTCAAGTCAGGAGATTTTTAGAGAAAGGAAAAAAAACTTAATCAGCTAAATCATCTTTTAACTTCAAATCCACCTTGCAGTTTCAGATAACTTGTAAAAATCTTTATTTGCTCTGCTTTCTAAAACCACTGTGTACAGGAAATCATCTAACTTACAAGAAAGAACTTTTTTTTTTTTTAAATTTAACTAACATTTTTATCAGTGAAAATCTAACAGCAGAACCAAGGCAATAAATAACAAATTGCAATTATGGTAATTATGGTTGCAACAGTAAAAACAGTCACAAAATAAAGAAAAGATGTGCAATATTCTTCAGCTTTTTATGACAAACACTGCAAAAAACTTTAAGAGAAGGGGTTTTAAGAATTGTTTTAAAAAGGTTCTCAGCTCTAATTACCTGATATTGCTGTCCTCCATAACGTGAGATGTCTCCCCACCATCTCCTTCATAAGACATCATGCTTTCCTCATTGTCCATGCCCATCCTTGTGTTCTCTTGGAGAACATGAGGCTGTTTAGGTCTCACTGCATTGGGCTCCACATCTGAGTCACTGCCACTCTCACTCAGCTGGATAGCTGTGGAATAAACCAGCATTTAGTCACAAATAGGAGGTTTGTTCTGTCAGGTCCATACCTTCTGTCTTTTAAAGGCTGCAGTGTTGACTGTAGGGAATGGTTACGAAGTAGTGTCTCCACAAGGGAGCAGGAAGGGTATCTGGGAGGTGATACCACTTACTGAGTGCCCAATTCTGATGTTATTCCAAAGCAATCTCATTACCACCATTACTCCAATAGTCTTTTGTCTTGTCTACTTGGAATAATTCCCCTTTCTTCCCCCTTAATAATTGTCAGAAGTCATTGCTAAATACCATTATAAGCTTTTCTGCATGACAAGTCTGTAGTAAAACAGAAACAGTCTGAAGGAACCTCTGTACACCTCTTCCAGTTCTTGATAACACTGTTTTAACAGTAGCATTTGACAACCCTGTTTCATATAAAAATAAATGTTGTGCTTTTACTAAACTTCCCATTCCTGGCTCTGCACACCAAATCTTACTCCCAGTCTTTTCAGAACCATTTGCAGTTTCACTTTATGAAATACAACCAACAAGATCTTGTCTTAACTCTGCTTTCTTTTGTGTCTGTACTTACAGAGTAAATTCCTATTCCACTGTGTTTTCTGTTCCACTCATGTTCACCCAGTTTTCTCATGTTGCCCCTTTGGTCTCCCTTTTTGACCACTAAACCACCCAGTTGTGTATCCCAATTATGCTCTGTGCTCTCTACTGCATGTTTTTGTGATGGAAGCACGAGATTAGCTGGGTTAATGAACAACCAGTTCCTGTTCAACTTTTTATAAAAGAAGGACACTTACATGAGAAAGGATTGTCCCCCTCCTCATCACTCCCATCATCATCATCCTCTCCATCAGACATAAGCAAGTCTTCATAGAGGACACTGGCCTGGGGCTGCTGGGCTGATCCTTCTTCCTCGTCAGCAAGGTCACCATCTGCATCTTCCACTTCCTGGGTCACACAGAACAGGGATGGTGAAGATCCAACAATATGCTGCCAACTTCTAGCATATGTGTTTTATTTACCACGCTGCCCACCCTGAAATGTTCCCTCTTTTCACAGTGCCAACATTTCCAAACTGCATTTCAGAGCCTGGCTATGGGAACGGGCACCGCTGTGTCTCAGGGCGGCAGACACGGCAGGCAAGTCAGCACGTGGACTGTGGCTGGGGTTTCTGTGAATATACTCACTGGGGCTGGAGTCTTAGGCTTCCCATCATCATCCTCATCAAATCCTTCAATATCCACGTCAGAGTCTTCCTCGCCCAGCCTTCCTCGCCCCTGGCGCATCTGAACGGGAACACAAATAGCAACAGCACTGAGGAAGGACATCAACCAGGGGGTGTGACTGACATCTGGGCCACAGAGATGGGTGTGGGAGGACGAGAGGGGAAAGACAAAAAGAAAAATGGATGTGCATCACTCTCTGAGCAAGGATTCTTTTTCTCTTCATTCCAAGATCAGAGAGCACACAGTCTCCACACACTTTTACCCAATGTGGTCATCCTTGAAATAGGAATCTCCAGCCTCAAAGCACCAGAGTTCCTTGTTTAACCAGCTATTTCTGGAAAATACCACTAGCTCTTAAAATTTCATAATGTATTTTAAAAGCGTACAGCAGTTTCCAACAAATCTTTTCCTGCCCTTCTCTTTCCTGTTCTTCCCTCAGACACCATGAGTCCAAGATACAGAGGACATGCAGACTCTATCCCAAAGACTATAAATTGTCTACAGAAAGCTTGAAGACTTCCAGATCTAGAAGGGATTTACAGAGCTACATGTGGCTACAATACTAGACAGAACTGCTCACAACCAAGTTCTCTTTGCCTGCACTCTTCAGAATAGCTCTCACCCCCTTTCTGGTACCCCCTTCAGTCACGTGGCCCCTAACCCTCTTCATTCGCCTTGTAATTTATTTTCATGGTCATTTTATTGCATCTCCTCCTGCTATTCCCCCTCCTCCAACATTTTTTTTTGTTCAATACAGAATAAAGGCTAAGAAAAAAAAATTCTGCGGTTAATGTGATGAGTTCATTTATAAGGATTTAATACCTTTAACCTGTCTGCTTTTTTTTCCCTTTTACAACTATAAGGTATCTACAGTGGCAACCATCTCTTCCTAGCTCCTATTTTCACTGTATGCAAACATAATGATCTAATTATGATCTTCTGAATCTGTAGATTATCCTTCACCATTTCCCTATTCAGAATCAACAGGGGATTGCACATTAACCCTCTGTAGCATGAGTCACCAGGTTTCCACTTCCAGAAGTAGTGAAGCAAAAAAATACCTGGCCTTAGGCAGATTCTTTTGCAGCTTTTGATTCTCTATACTTCGTTTTGCAGTATCTCAGTTCCCAGTGCTCTGCAATTTTTTTCCTTCAGAGCAATCAAAATGAAGGAAATTGCCTGGAAAATCTGATTTTTGTCCCCTACCTGATTTTTTGTTTCCTACAAAATCGTCGCCTCCTTTTAGTAATTTGCTCAGACAAGACAACTCTCCAATTGGATTTTAAAATGGAGGATTCTGACCTGAGTTGCTCCTTTCCCTGGGGTAGTGATGGGAGTGTCCATAGCAGACAAATTGCTTTCATCTTGATAGAATGAGGCACCATGTGACAGGCTGAGAGAAGTGATGGTATCATACAAGTCAGGTGGCTAAAGTATTGGTGGAAACAGGAGACAACATTCTCTTGCACAGAATAGAGAAACTACTGGTCTACAATTGGGATGAACGATCCAAAGAAAGCTTTGCTCTGTCTTCCTGTAGCACAACATTTGCATTTTATCATCCAGTTATCAGCACAGAGATCTTTCCCAAGGCTTCTGAACTTCAACAGTTTTTCCAAAAAAGCAAAAGGCACATCTCAGACACTAGAATGACATGCCCTACTTTACTAGGCAAATTCCAAAGGCAATTTTATTTTTCAGGAAATAACTTCTCATTCCTGGCGGAGAAGTTTTTTACTGATGTTTTGTTAAAAACAACCAAACAGCCCAAAATAAAGAAGAATTACTTAAAAAAAAGAAATCTAAATAGCTTACAGAACTTTGCCAAAGTGTAAACATTGAAAAAGCAGCCCAGCATTAAATTGTGCTGCCAACTTGGTCTGTAACACATACAAAATACCTGACACAATTGTCTGCTGTAAATAATGATGACGATTAAAAAATGTTATTTTCCATTAGAACTGGAACAAAGAGATGTAAAGAATCCCAGCAATGAAGGCAGAGTTGTACTTCACTGACCATATCAGTACGTTTCTTCACTCAGCAATAAGCCTTTCCAACAATAACACCACCAAACAGCTCCTTGGTTTCTTCCCAGCACTAAACTATCCATGTCTTTTCCTCATGTTCTCCTTACCTTTCCACTGCTTGTCTCCTGAGGGTTTCCAACTGTTACACTTGCACAGCCTTCCAACCAACACTCAGCTGTACCTGAGTCCAGAGCTCACCTTTAGACCAGTTTTACAACTTGCTTAGGAAATGACCTTCTCTGTCTTAGGCATCTCACTCTCTGAAGCATCAGAACCACTTCTCATACTTGTTCTTAAAAAATAACTGTTTGCACACCATCTAACATAGTACTCTACTAAAAGACAGACTGCAGACAGATGGAGAACAATAAACAAAGAGGAGCCTCAGTTTCATCCAGGTGATGAAACTAAAACAACAGAAGTGAAAGCTTTGCTTGGTCACTTGCCTGTGGGGTGTAGGGACCAGGGGTCATTGGATCAAGGCTCTCCAGATCTGCCTCCTCCAGTGCTGCTTCCTTAGCAGTGGAGATGTCTCTCTCAAGTTGAGTCAGGTGCTCATCGTACTAAGAACACAAAAAGCTTGCTAAGGTTGCAGAACAGAAAATTCAAACATACAAAAATATTCCAGTAAAGTTGCCCACATACCTCAGCTAAAGTCTGATAGCAGATGTTCACAATCTCCTGGGCTGTTTTTGTGTACTGACTGTCTGACCCTGTAGGAAGAAACAGATTTCTTTAGGCATTTCTGATCTTTGTTTAATTCCAGCTGCCAAGACAGCAAGACTGGTTTTGGTTACACAGCTCCCACCACACAGGCTCCTGAATCCCAACACCTTCTGATGTAAGGAGAAATACAAAGCAGGGTTCACACTTGGCTAACACAGCACAACCAGTCTGTTCCAGGATTAAAAGCATGATTTAGGACACAGGAAGGTTGTAGCCTGTCAGCCTCAAGGAAAGCCCCAGAAACAAATCACTGAAGCAGGGATGTGTACTGAACAAGTAGAACATCCTCCCCAAATATAAGTGCCCCATTCTATGCCAGGTGGCGAATAAAGCTTCATGTGACAGTGAAAACATCCCTGTTTAAGCCTCTCTTTTCTCAGCAGGAAAGGAAAACAATCATCAAGTTCATGATTCACAGCTTTGGGCTTCCACACACTTTGACAGCACAGGCAACCAGATGAATTAATTTAAGTCCAAAAGGCAGCTGAAGCCTTATTTTCACCACCTACCATTGTACTTGATGCTGTTGGCAAGGATGAGGTTAACATCATCGAGGAAAGTCTCTCTGTTCTGGTACTTGTGTTTGGAGATATTCTGGAAGAGATTGTCACCCAGTAAGTAACTGAGTCTAAACATCTCTCAAGTGGCTGCACAGTTCAGGCTACACACCTTGCGGATGGTCTCCAGATCCATTGGATTAGCAATCACCTTGTAGTAATCAGGAACAAACTTCTTGTTAACTGGATGATGAAATGGCCAAGACTGAAAGAAAGAAAACAGGCAGGTTGATAAAGCTTCTGTATAGAATTTTTTTACAGTTTGAGCAACAAATGTCATAAAGCAAGTCTCCAGAACTGATTAAAACTCACAATATATGGAAAGCATTTAAAAGACATCTTGAATCCAATAGTTTAGTTCAGGAGGGACACAGAGAAAAGATCTACCAGTTGGATTTTTAACTAGGCCTGTTGACATCTGTCTGACAGCACGAACATGTAACAGAAAATAATAAATTTACAAAAGAATTTTCTATTTAATATCACTGTTTTCTTCACAACATAACTGCAGTGTCCAGCAAGAACACTTGCTGCTTGTACAACAACAAAGAATATAATCCTAGGTCTGATCTTACAACAGGGGCTATGTAGTTAACCAGTTTAACAGTTCATCACGGTATGATGGCATAGAAAACCTCTAAAATCTGTTTCTAAACATCAGAAATGACAACTTGGCGACAGAATGTAACCAGCAAAGTTTATGCCTGTCCTCTGTAAAAGTCCTCTCTCATTCATTTAACCACTACAGACTCTTGTTCCTTACTGCATCCAGACACAAGACACATTATAGATAATTGACACTAAAATCCTTATGTCTGCAGTTTTATTTGGTAAGTTTAAGGGGTTTTCTTTAACACTAACAAACTAGTACAACACTGGGTAAACCTGATCAATTAGGAATCAGCTTGTGTTTCATTTGCACCTGAAAACTGTAGCTTTGCAGAGTGCTTTGAGATGTACCAAAGCAAATGCTATAAGCAGCATCAGAGTATGTTTCATAACAACCCCGGAAATCAGTGATTTCATGCTAAAGGGAGGTTGACACAGGAACTGTCCGGGAGTTAGAGCAGCAGGAAAAAAAGAGTGGAACCCAGCATTCACTTTAGAACCTTTGCTCCACTGAAGGGGGTGAGTGTCAGCCAAATGCCACAGGGCAGCTCCCTGACAGAGCACTTTTATTTTGCAGTGCACTGCCAACCACAATGTAAATACAGTCACAGGCACTATAAATCAGCACATTTTGCACATCACACACACAGTCCACTCAACCTACGTACATCTGGAACTGCCATCATCTTCTGAGTGACAATGTTATCCAAAATGAAGGAAAAGGCCACTTGATCATCATCATCCAGGAGGGGGTTAATTGCTTTTTCTAATCGAGCCAGTTTATCTTCCTTCTGCAATAAAAGCAGGGGACATCAGTGGCTGACTCTAAACCAATAACTGTTATATCATGACACTGACCCAGAGAGACTATGAATCACCTTTTTATGAAGACACTTGTAAATAATGGGGGGATAACAGCCAGGATATAAGCCTACATACAAGATAAAATAACTAGAGGAAGAAACAAGCATCTGTTTTTTTCAGAAAGACTCCAGTGGGAACTGTTTAAAATGGTAAAACTTCAAATACATCCTGTGGTGGGAGGAAGAGTTCCCTTAATCTTCTACTGCTCTCCCCAAAGCCCTGTGTTTTGCCTGTACACATCCTCTACCCTCAGTGTTCGACCAGCCCTGACCATCCCTTCCCCTCCATTCTGATCACAACTCATTCACAAGACTTGCCTCTTTCAGCTTCTCATCACACAGGTCCAGCATGGACTGAGAAATCTGGGTCAGGGAGTGCTTTGGCCCTGCAAACACACACAGCATGTACAGCCTGATTAGAAAGGCCCATGTCACAACATGACTTCACCTTTACTCCTAAAGCACCACTGGTTGTATTTCTAGCACAGCTGGGACTACATCCTCGAGTATATTTTCAATACACGCCATTATTAAAGTTTAGTACGGATTTTATATAAAAAAAAGGTTATTTGTAGCAAATATCCACACTTCTGGTACACATTCTGTTAAGGTTTGGAAAGAAGCTGTGCCTGTGGAAGATTGGCCTCCAAGCCCTCCACCTTTGCCAAACATTCACAGTACAAATCATGAAATTTCTGTTTCCTTGACTAAATCCAGTCAGTGAAGCAGAACTGCTAAGGAAGCCAAGGTGGACATTTTAAGAATATTCAAAACCCCAAAGCTTTAAATAATTTCAGGATTCCTCAGACATGGAAACAAGAATTTGCAACAGAACTGTGAAAAAATAAAGCTTATTTATTAGGATAAATCAGGGATTTAACTGTCAAAATAATAAAGGAAGCAGTAAAGACACAAACCCAGTGCTGTCTGCGTCACCCACAATGCTGCACAGCCCAGAGAGAGTCAGTGCAGCTGAGAGGTTTTTATATCTGTTGAATTAATATATTTTGGGCAAAGACTTTTCTATCAGCAGTCAGAATAAAGCTGACTCTCAATGAATCAGCACTTTCCCCCAGCAGATACATGCTCTACTGCAGAATCTATGTTTTTTTTTTTTAAACTAGCTTTCATTCATTTCTATAAACTAGTTTCCTGATCTTCCCAAATGAGGAAAAATTTGTTGCAACTAAGGACCAAAATATGCAAAATCATGGCAGTAAACTCTACCCAAAGCTGCATCTCCAAGGCACTGGATTCAACAGGTGTGAACTATTCCTATTTGTATTGAAAGATTCATTCCATAAAGAATGAAAACAATGTTTTGCTTAGTTTCACCCTCTATAAAGGAGATAGACAGGACTTTGCCTCAGTGCAGTTCAATACATGCAGCAGTGCCTCCAGTCACTGATAGTTCCATAACAACTTCTGTTACTACTTCACAGTTATCAGTTAGTTATTGTTACACGCCAGGGTCCACTCCTTTCTCACTTATGAATTAGTTCACTAACATTAATATATTCTTTCAGATGTATCTGGAAAAACACACATTCATTTTTGCCATCCGGCAGAGAATTCACTCCGCTTTTCCGCTGCTTTTGTTGTTTCTAAAAGTTCCACAGCTCCATGTATCAGCAGGGACACAATTTCCCCTGTGTTTTTACCATTGTAGGTCGCACTGTTCTTCACAATCAGCTCCAGGTGTTCCCTGAACTCCTCCCGGGACGGGTACTGCCTCTTACGGACATTTTCACGCAGGGTCTGCAAATCCATGGGCCGGGTAATAATCTTGTAATAGTCCTTGACAACTTTGGGATTCACAGGCGTGTGGAAGGGGTATGTCTGAGGATGACAAGAAACAAATGATTATTAACACAGTGCTAGCACAGCTAACCCTCCACAGCTGAAGGGGCACTAATGTATAAAACCTTTAAACAATCAGTTCTTTTACTGAACCAGGGAAAACATAACAAGCTCAGCCCCACGGTGGCTATCACTTTCTTCTACAAAATGTTCTTTAACACCATTCTAAGAAGGAAAAAATCTCACAGAGAATTCTCAGATGGTATTTTTGGTTGCAGCACGAAAGTCAAGAGACTAGACATTAAAAATCTCATTTCAACTCAAATCTTCCATTTAATCTTTTGATTTTGCAAGTTTCTGGTAAAATATGGTCAGAAAGAGCGAAGTACAAATTTTCTCCAGTGCCACATATATAAAAAAAGCATTGCACACTGCTACATCAAGTTTCATGCATCTTGTTCTGGTTTTGTTGGGGAAAAAAAAGAAGTCTTAAAAACAATCACATCCCAGCTTTGAATATTTGTCCACACAAAACTATCCAACACTACTTTCTGCACGGATTCTCAGATTTCTACAGATTCTGAGCTGAGATAATTTTGGAAATACTGCACACCACCTGTGTGTGTGCAGGGCAGGGGGGACGGGGGTGGCACACCCCTCACCTGAGAAAAGCCTGGCCCAATTCTGGTGCCTACTACACAGAACCCGCTTCAACCACATTGCTTAAGACGCAGGTTTTGGGTGCCATAGCTTAAGCTTACGTTAGGAAGATCCCTTATGTCATTGATGATGCCCTCCAGGATGGATGACAGCGTCACCATGGGGTCTGTTCGCCGCCGGTGGATGGATTTGTGGGGACGCTGAAGAAACGAGAGGCAGAAAAATGAAGGCAGTTACCAGATGCAAAACATTTACTCACGGAAATCCCAGGCAATTTAGTTTATTGGTTTACTGGGCAGGTAACTGGGCACTCAGGGGTTGCACAGGAGTAGTAGAGGACCTGACCAGTTGGTACAAACGGAATTAGAGCTGCTGCAATCAGCTCAGTAACACCTTCACTCACATTCAGATAATCACAGTGAACCGTTGTCCCCACTCGCCGCTTCTTCTTTGGAGGAAGCTGCTGTTTAGGAAACTTTAGGACCAGAGATTTCCTGCGAACCTCGTCAGCACTAGGGACAAAGAAAAAAGCATCATACTTTCTCCAGCCCTCTTGTGAATCAAGACCATTTGTCCTCCAGTATTGCCTCTGGTTCCATTTGCCTTAATACCAAATACACAATCAAAATTCTGTAGTAATAGTTTATGTAAAGCCCTGTCACTTTATTGCTGTGACTAATATACATGAGTGTTCTGCATTAAGCTCTAAATTGTTTTTTCTTATTATTCATCAGTATCTCTGCTTCTTCCCTTACCTCTCAATCAGTTGTTTTCCCAGGACAATTTTTGTCCCTTCTACTTTGATAAGTTCTTCATTATCATTGTGAATGACTGTTTTTTCCAGCTCCTCCTCCTGCTCCTCTGTCATTGCAACAGGATTAGAAGGTGGGGCATTTGTTTGGTAGTAGAGAGGGCAAAACTTATTAGTCCTCATATGCCCAATTGCACCACATGCTCCACATTTCAGCTGCAAAAATATGAGGAAGGTGACAGATCAGAATTCGTACGTGAGCTCCTAGTTTAGAGGCCAAGTATCATTAAAATCCCCTAGTGAGACCTTTGGTACATCACTAGAACAGGAAACTTCTCCAGCACCCAAGACTTTCTGGCATGCTTTATGTGTGGATGTGCTTACTTTCAAGTCTGGACGCTCTTTCATTTTCTTGGGCTTCTTTTCTGGAGGGCCCTTGAGTTTCTCTTTCTCTTGGTTCCGTTTTAAGCGCCGCAACTGCTCCTGGATCCTGCGCCGCTCCTTCCGCATCTCCTCACGGTGCTGTTCATCAAACAGAGCAAACTTTCGTCTGGGTGGAAAAAAAAAATAAAAATACAGAAGTTTTTTTAGCCTAGCTGATGATTTACCAGGTACTCTTCTGCCAGGTCTATCACTGCACAAAGTTGATAACACCCTCCAAACGAAGAGACATTAAATCTCTCCACAGTTACAGTGCCGGGCTTCCACACTCAATTCTACGTTTCTTCACTTAAACAAGATTGCCAGTGGAATCAAATCGTCTACAGGCAAAGTTAAAAAGGGGGAAAAAAAATAGAGGAGAAAAAAAGAGATCGTAAAGGCCTTACATGAACTCTTCGTCCTTGGTGGTCCGTATCCGGCAGTAGGCATCGATGACCGCGGGCTTCCGGACCGTCTCACATCTCACATACTCCTTCCCATCCTCGTCTCTAAACGTGCGATAGATCTTGAGGCGTCGGCCGGTGGCAGAGGAATTGAGGCTGGTTACAGAGGCAGTGTCGTCATCCTTGTGAGAGTTTGCTGAGGCTCCTGAAGCTGATGCCACAAGAGAGTTTTATTTAACTTTTTTTCCCCCACGCTGTAGAAACATCACTGTTTAAATACAGCAGACAAGTGTTGGCTTAAAAACTTCCAAGACACAAATTAAGGAAAACCTAAGCAACAGAAGTCTTGTTCATGTTCTCTTATCATGACGTGGATAAGGGTGAAACAGAAGGAAAACACTGAATTATCCACATGGATTGTAAAGCCAGAAGAAACATCTACAGCCAACAAGGACGCACAGGTGCTTTAGTATAACTTGCAAGGCAAGTGCAACATGGCCCTGAAGATCAACTATAGTGGTTGCCATCATAGGTATGGACATCTGGCAGAAACTGAAGGTCAGCTATTATCCAGTTTTCCAAGGAGCATTCCAGTCAGTGAGCTGGCCTTGCCTCATGTGACCACAGAACCCTTCCAGCACCATTCGTAATTTGCTTGAGAGGTTTTTTTCAAAATAACACTGGATATATCATCAGGAAGTGTTCCACATATCCCTTACTAAAGCATTCCCAGTAATTATCTACTAGTGATTTATTCCCAATCTGAGAATAAATGGCAAGAATAATGTTGATCCAGCTTTGCTCACACACATGCTCATGTGGTCATGAGCACTGTCATACAGACAGAAGTTCATTCACAGGTCAAACATTTTACCTGCCAGCTGGGGACATGTCAAATTCTCTGCTGGAATGCACTTAAAATAAACACATCTGCAGGAGATCCAAATCTGGCAACTGCCCAATCACCCCCAAAGACTCTGACACAGCCCACGGTGTAACAGACACTGCTATCAAGCTGCAGACTGTGCCTATCTGTTCACATACAGAGCTGTGTTTACACATAAGATCCAAGTAAAGAACCATAAGCTGGTTGCAGGAACTATTTGTGAACACATCTTGAGAAAAACACTGAAAAACAGCTCCACCCCAAAGAAAAAAAGCATTCACTGCATGCAGCACTGAATATCTAAATAAATACCAGAGTAAGTTTATAGTTCAAAAGAAACAAAAGCCATGGGGCAAAGAAAACACTTCACATGCATTTTCTGCTCAAGAGAAGAGGGAGAAGCCCCAGATAATCATGTCTATACATTCTCTCTGTAAGGAATCCACACTCTCTTGAGAGGCCAGGTCAGCACATTTTGCAGCCTGACACAAAGTTCTGCATCCCTTCCCAGGCACAATTCTGGCGGTTGCAGTTACTTACACAGCCCCTTTTTGTCTCTCCTGTCCTTTTTGCCCCTCTCTTTGTCATTGCCACTGTCTTCTCCCAGAAGCATCCTTTGCAATTCCTTTCGTTCCTGCTCTTCCCTTTCCCGAGAGAGCTGAGAACTAGTTTTCTTGTTCTGTAACATGTTCTCAATATTCTTGCCCATCTCTTCAAAGTCACTGTCTTCAGCTGAGCTGCTGTCTGTGTCTGTTGACAGGATCTCAGTGGATTCCAGAACCCTGAAACAGGAGGCACCTTGAAAGTCAGTTACTGTTGCCCCCCACTCAAATAAAAAAATAAAAAACACAGCCTGTCACCTTCCCAGAAACACAAAGGTAAAAATGATGCAAAAGCTTGAAAATTAAATTTTGTGAATTACAACTACAAGAACAGGTATAATATATTCCTTTCTCAGTTCTCCTTGTAATCCCCATGTCTAAAAGATCAAATTGTTCCAAGCCAATCTTCTCCAACAAGTTGATCTCTTCTTCATCAACAGTACTATATTCCCTCACCACTCTCAGGTCTTGGGCCAGAACAAGCAATAATACACAAATTCTTCTGGCAGTTCTAAAGTATAGGACACAGAATTGGTAGCTGCTACCCAAGGCAGATATGGCAAACCACTCATAACAAAACAAAACAAAAAAAAAGGGAAGAAAAAAGAAAGAAAGGAAATAGGGTGGTCGACTACTGATCTGTGGAACAGCAGAATATCTCATATCATTATAAGTGGCAGACCATGCAACTTATTCTACCTTTCCAAAAGGTCTGTGAGAGCAAGAAGGACTAAGAGGAGTAAGGCTGACTCCTAGGTTTCTATTTAACAGCCAGAGGACTCTTTCTCAGTGCTATATTTTGTGGGCCCAAAAAGGTGAATCAACACCTACACCACCACATATCAGTGAGCCCCAGGCATGCACAGAGCTGGACTTCTAAGGTGGGGACAGGGTGGGGTTCGAGGCTGTGAACATCAGATAAGAACTTACTTATTCTGTAAATCAAAGATGCGCTGACACTCTTCTTTGTATCTCTCCTGATGTTCTGCCACAGAGAACCGAGAGCCACGTGCAAATTTGCTCATAGGACCTTCCCCTGACCGAGCCTGCTCCGTGGACATCGTACGGACCACATCGATCACCTCCCACCGGGACAGCTTCTTTATCTGGGAACAGGAAGGCAGACACACAGCTGAGGGAGCTGACCATGGATCTCAGCTCCTTTCCACACCAGGGAAGAGTAGAAACGTGTATGTCCCTTCCACCATCAGCTGCTAAATCCATTAGGGAAGTCTGGAACCTGCTCCAGGTGCACACTCACCTCCTCCTCAGGGACTCCAAATTTACGCAGAAGCTGTTTGGCATTTTTGAGAGAAAGTCGGCGCAGATCAGCATCTGTCCCAGTCACTGTCTTTTTCACTGGTTGAGGCTCTTTATCATCCTGTTCAGAGAAAGATTCAGCCTATTAATGTCATCACATAGCAGACTTTCCCATGCTCATGTGGTATTTTCTCTTCCCTCCATTTCTCCCACGTGACTTTCCAGTTATTGTTCCTTGGGAACTGTACCTTCTGCTGGGTTGGTTTGTTTGGAATCTTGACATAAGAAAATCCTTCACCACAACCAGTAGGATCTGCGACACCAGTCACTTCTAGGAGGCACTTGCCCTTCATGGCAGCAATGAAGGCTCGCGTGGTGTTCCACGGAGCCGTGCGCACCTGCCAGCGAGGAGGGAAACAATCAGAATCCAGCTCCACCCGTGGAGAATTCCAAGCTTTTAATTTTGTTCTCTTCCAGTCATACTGAGAACTTCTCAACTGACATAATGAGAGTGAATTCCAATTTTTGATCCTTCAGTTGCCCTGATAAAACTCCAATGAATAACCGAAGTGCTAACTCACAAAAGGCACTTGAGGCAAAAAGCCCAGTCCTGAAAGGGCCTGGCGAGAAGGATCCCCAAAGGATACCCCAAAGACAGGTATAAGCTGGCAGCAAAGTTCCCAGGAAAGTTGTGAGAACTTTTGAACCACTGAATCCTACTTTAAACATGCCCTTTCAATATAAAGGCCTAGTTTCTCTCCAGCCATGCAGATTTACCTATTGGCAAGCACACTCATGTATGGTACCTCATCATCAATCTTCATTTGGAAATCCTCTTCATTCTCCTCTTCTGGTGCAAAGAAGGATTTCTCCCCATAACCTGCATCCTGCAGAGAAATATTAGGGAAAAAATGAGAACTTGAAGTCTTATAAAGGTTACTGGACAAAGAACTAGAAGCATCTCTGTGGAGACTTGTCATGCTCAACAAGCACACTTCCACAGATGGTTCTTTGTAAGATTCACTGTGACCCACAGTACCACAGATGCCAAACTGCCCAGTATTTTCACAAATTCCATAACTAAATACTGCACTCAACTTCAGAAAAATAATCAGTCTCTCTCACAGCCACTTACTGGTTACTTTCTGCCATACAGGCCAGGTAAAAACACAGGCCCTTTCTTGTACCTTCCCTTTGCTACCTTTGAGAACAGCTAATTCAATGCATAAGTAATAGGTGGTAAGAACAGAGTGTCTCTCTCTTTAAGAACTAAACTCCCTTTTTATGCAGCAGAGAACTTAGCAAGCTGCACAACAGCCAGGGACCTAATTTGCCTACTTCATAGCAAAAACAGTTTTAGGCAGGAGTTACCTCAACCTTCACAGAACTGCTTGTCAGGACCGTTTACCTTCAGTCGCTGCTCAGCTGCAATCATGCTGTAATAGGCACAGCACTGCTCTGGGGACACCATTGCTCTGATCTCCTCCTCTGTTGGCAATCTGAAATCTGGCTTCAAAACCCACCAGTTTGAGTCCATCCCTGAAAAATGCACAGGTCAAACACTGAGGGGTTTCCCACACGTGCTGGATGCCATCATAGTCCTAACTGTATTTCAAGATTTGGTACCCTGCTGCAAGGCTGGCAAAAGGAGCAAGCATGACAAATCTGTGACATTTAGGACCATTAAGAGTGATAGGTTTTTTTCACTCTGTGTTTGAGTAAATGAATGCCCTCTAAACTCAGCAACTGTTATATAAGCAAATTCTCACACATTCATGCTCATTCAATGTATAAACTACATTCCAAAAGCATTAAACGCACCTTTAACTTCCTCGCCTCAAAATACTTTTCCCCATGGCTGCCCAAAAAGCTTTGTATTACCATCTGCTTAACATTCAGCATATTAAAAAATGACAAAAGTCAGGTTCTCAGAGCCCTGTTGGACTCACAAAGATGGGACGAGCTTTTATTTGCATGTACATGCTTGCAAAACAACACGGCCACACACCGAGGGAAAGGAATGTGCATGTGTTGGTGTCGTACATTGTTATTTTATGAGTAAATCATTGCCCAAAGGGTTATTAAAAATGCCTGAACTGTAGTCACTTCTCAGCATCAAGCACAATTGTGCCAAAACAAAGGGCACTTTTATAAAAATTGGAGCAAAAAAAAACCCCTTTCAGATTACATTTCGGTTCTTCAAGTGGACGTTTTCAAAAATGGGTTTATCAGGATCTGCTCTGTGTGGAACTCCAAGAGCAGCAGGGAGGTGCTGAGCACCCAGAGAAAGGTTTCAATACCTGTGCGTTTGAAATCAGCACAAAGCTTGAGCCGCTTCCGGATGCTGCTCTCGGAGTGGGAGGGAAAGGCCTTCTTGATGTCCTCCATCCGAATCCTCCGAGGGCGGTCCCTGCTTTTCCAGAAGAGGCGATAAATAAAAACCTACAAAACAAGACTCATCTGTGATGCCCGAAGGAACACGACAAACCTGCAAAGGCAGCACAGGCAATGATATTTCTAGTGGCTGCTTCAGACTTCCCACTGAAAACCCATTGTTTCTTATAAATTTATTATAGTAAAGTTTTCCAAGCCACACGTCTGCTTCAGGTCCAGCTACTTTTGAGAGTGAGATGTGGAAAAAAACATTTGTGTTGAAGTTCTGTATTATCACATTAGAAACGTTAACCTGTGAACAGCAGGGATTTTCCTGTTCTGCAAATGCCTCTTGAGTTATAGTTTTGAGTTAAACTGACAGCAAATTACTAGAGATTTTCTCCAAAATCTGAATTTGGGGATAGTTATTTGAAAACTCATGGACAGTCACAAAGCTGCACTGCCACAAGATCCAGGGAATCAACAAAGGCCTATGAAGCAGCTCTAATTCTGTGCTGTGTAATAGGACTATGATTTTTAATTTTAAGATTTCTTAATTGTCTCTTAGTGAAACCCATGTAACTGTAATTTTATACAGCACAATCACTTCCAATTCATTCTAACATCTTCAGTTTCCTACACTTTTATATAATCTCGTAACCTTTTGTTTTGTTTAATAAAAAGCCTCTATCATATACTTATCAGATAGGATGTAATTAAACAGAAGCAGCATGTTATAAATCACTGGCTAAATGACAACCAAAATGTATAGTTAATATGCAATTCTTGAACTGCTCTTACAACAAAACTAAGAAACAAAGGGAGTCACAGCAGGACAATGAGCTTCCTAAATCAAGGCTGTCCACCCATGGCCTGTGCCATGGGCTTTTCTCCAAAGAACCCCCAGATCCCCAAACTGTCTCTTGTCACATACCTGCAGGAAATCTCTGATATGTGTGTTAGCTCGTTTAGAGTTGGGACCAGGGACTTCATAAAGTGGGCACTCCTGACCAACTACAAAAATATCCACGAGCTCTCGGATGTAATATCCTTGTCGTGTCCGGATGATCAGAAAATCTGTTTCAGGCATCTTGTGTAAATAAATAGGGGCCCGGAAAAGATTGTTTTCAAATGCCTATTGAGAGAAATAAAGTTTGAAAGTCAAGTTTTGATCAAATTTCCTGTAATTCAATCCACAAAAAGGATCTTAGAAAAAAAGAGTTCATTGGAAGGGTACACCATCATTTATATCACAATCCATGTAGATGTGCACTCAGAGCACTCCTTGTTTATGCAGAGAATAGCCAAAGATGAAGAACAAAAGCATAAAAAAACCTGTAGAACAAATGCACAAAGAGACTGAAGGGCTCTTTGGACCCCTAGAGGTACTTTAGGACCTTTAGGGAGGTACTTAAAAAAAGGACAGAAAGAACACATATGCAGAACAACACAACCATGGAAACCAACCCAGGACACACAAACAGCCTGGGAATGGAAGAAGGCAACACAGCAAGGACTGAAGACTGTGCCCAGGAAAGGAGGTTGTAAGAACCTAACCAGAAAAGCAGAGAGCAGCAGAGTTCAGCATTTAAAGGTTTAAATGAGTTTAAACCAGCACCAAGGAGGGACTAGACTGAGTGGAACTGGCATCAAACAGACAACTAGCAGTGCAATTCTCAGGAAGTACACATAAAGTTTTGCTCACAGATCCTGGACCGTGATAAATCCATGTTTTCTACCCCCTCCAACACACCTGTTTACTGAGTTCCCCAACACTCAAGCAGCTTTGGCCTTCCACTCAGTACTCTCTAACAGTATTTCTAATGCCATTACTAAGCAAAGCATCAAAGATTCAGTTCCTGCAATTCCTACCATTCCTACAACAATTTTAAAAAACATACAATTGAGATTTCTTTTTAGAAAAGAAAACTAAGAACTGAATTATTATCAGTAAACAAAGAGGTGTAAACTGGAAATAAAAAAGAATCCGGTCTTTTTGGAAGCTGAGCGTTATTTGTGATTGAATAAATAGGGCATGTGATAGGCACTGCCTATTACTCCAAATTCATCTTATCTGTATTCTCATGCTTGCTTTTCTCACCTGCAGTAACTGGCCTGGATGCAGAGAACCCAGGAATGGGGAAGTGTGACAATAAACAGTCTCTCCGTATTTGCAGTCTGGAGCTCCTGGATCTTTGCCAGGTTTCTGCAACGTGCAATGAAGGTGCAGTCAGGACTCAGAGAGAGAGAGGCAGAGGAAAAAAAATCACTGCCCAGCAGCGAGATCCGCATACTCACCCTTTTGTAGTAATTTTTAATCTTTGTTGCCATGCCAACCTGCATCATCAGAGGGGCGTTCTCCTCGCTGTACTCAGCCAGGATGAGATCCCCGTCCTTGCCGGTGAGGTCCTGCGGCGTGCGCATGAAGAACATCTCACCTCCCCCCGAGGCCTGGCGCTCCTGCTCCCTCATCTGTGCCAGGGACAGGGCAGGGGCAGGGCAACAGCACATCCAGCGGATCTGCCGTGCCCAGGGAGCCCCAGCAGACACCAGGGAGACAGAAATAACTGTACCTTGGCTTTCTTCTTGATGTGCTTCAGCAGAGGCTGCACAGCGTGGGGCCCTGGCTGGGACAAGGCACCGAAGGAGTATTTCTTCAGGGGAGGCCGATGGAACTGTCGGAGCTTCATGGGACCCATGTGGGTGGGAAAGAATGGCTGGCGAAGCTCCACTGCTGGGATGGAGTGCTAACACGGGAACAGAATCTGGGTTAGGAGTGACATGCATCATCTCAAAACCAAGGTCATCCTCCCACCCTGTTAAACCTTACCTAACAGAACCCAGCAACACCTTTAGGTATTGTAGCAGTAACATGAGTGCATTGAAATTCAATTATCATACATGTTGCCTTTTGACAGAAAGTGTTTAGTCTCATATATTTTCCATATATACTTTCTTTGTGTACAGAGGTGACTTTAATTCTACTATTTCAACTGGTACCCAATGAGAAGATCTTTTTATTAACTAGGAACTAAATGTAAAGCCATTATCCCTATCAATGGGAGAGAAGTTCATTTGGAATTACATACAGTTTTCCCATTACAGAAGATGCTGGAGTCAGATGAGGTTTTAGAAGAAGTCACTGAATACCACAATGAAGGAAGAAAAAAAATATCACCTCTTCCCACAGGGCCAGCGAGCAGTAATTCAAACTCACCAGAATCTAAATTATTTTTGTAATATCCAAATTAAAACACACACTAGTAGCAGAAGTACAGCCTCACCTCTTGATGATCTGCACCCCTTTCCCCCCTCCCATTATTGCTTCAGAAAGAGTACTACACAAAGAGACACCTAACAAAAGCATGGAGAGTAGGAAACAGCAAAATCCAGCACCTAAATCTCACTTTGATGGGGCAATCAAGAAAAGTTAGTTCAAACTCCTAATTTTAATTGAACAACATTAAAAACATGTCTCATGAACACTTAACTGACCTGCTGTAATATAAATTCTGTTTGTCTACAAATCCTAAATCATACTCTCAGCTAGAAACCTCCTACTCCAAGTGAACATCCCCGTGACTACCTGAATGATGTTGCCTCCAAAGGTTCCTCGAAGTCCCTGCTGTTTGGGGTAATAAAACTCATCATTGGAGAGGTTCCAGGGATCCTTCACCTCTGGCTGAGACATATTCTAATTCAATTTTAAACACAGAGAAAGAGGTGTCAGAAAAAACCCAAACCAAAATGACTCCTTCCTCATCATTCCCAGCCTACAAGATGCTAAAGCTCATGCTGACCTGCTGTGGTTCTTCCTTGATCACACCTGTTTTTCCCAACAGGATTCGACTCTTCTTTAGAGAAGATTCTTTCTTGTTCTCCTTGGATGGAGAGTTCAAAGTCATTTCTTCCTTTTCATCAGGAATTTCTAAAAACACAAACAATTTCACTCATAGGGCATTTGTTTCCTTTTTTTTTGCACCTCAGCCTCCTACTGTGCTGCCCCTTGATCCAGATATTTCAACCTTTTTGTTCAGTTCCTGGGGTGACTGCCCTCCTTCTACACTCCTCCCCCTTTTCCTCCATGCAGGTTAATATGAAATAAGCTCAAGAAACACAGAAAAGCTCCATGCTTATATCTCTCCCTTACCACCTTCAGTAGTGAGTAGATTTGAGTGGGATGAGGGTGACTGTGGGGATTGCTTGGGGTATCCACTGCTCAACACAAAGTTACTAATAGTCTAACTGATGAAAGAACAAGAAAAAGAGCATCTGTGCTGCCAAAGGAGTTCTCAAGAGTTGAGAGTCAAGGTGACAAGAGTGCCAGTAATTTCCCAACTACATGTATTAATAATCCTTTTCTTCCCCACATACATACAACACAAGAGTGAGTCTGAATCCAAAAATAATATGGACCTGAACCCAAAAGGGATTCCTGAAAAATTCCAGGAAAGCAGTATGAATTTCAAAAGGTAGCAATTTGTGAAGCGTGGATCCTCCAACTAAGATTTTCACACGAGAAGCAGGACCTGGTGACAGGGGCCTGGTAAATGCTATTATCAATTCTGTGCACAGATCACTCTGTGCAAAATAACTATGGGTTCATTTTGTTACTATTTATACAAACATCTGCAATTCTGTGGTGTATTCCAGTCTTCCAATCAACATAAATTCAGATTCTTAGAACTAACCCCTTTTCCTGAGGAAGAAAATGCAATTCAGGCTATATAAAAGTGTAGCAATATCCTTATTCAGGGATTCATTCAAATTTCAAATCAAATCACACATTCAAATCAAACTCAGTGGCAGTTTGCAGCAGCAAAAAAAAGTGATGAGTGGTATTACACAATGCCATTGCTCCCGTGTGCCATTAGTGTAGTCTGAAAGAGGCTTAAGGAACCTGCTTCTTCAGGCTCTGAACACGAGCAATGATGAGAATGGCATGGGCTAGTCTGTGGTTTACTTCTTTACCAACATGCATGCCAGCAAAATTAAGACAGTCACTTCTAAAACACATCAAGAGTCAGATGAACTAAGTTAAATTTAAGTTTCAGGGCATTAATTTTTGCTTTCCTGCTAGTGCCTTTAACTTGGAAGCTGGAAGCATACAGCACATCATTAAAAGTTATTAGTGTCGCTGCCTCCTGCTTAAGCCTTTGATTACTTGCAAATTACCTTCAAAAGCCAGAGCAAAGAAAGGCCATAAGTATTGCCCCAGTCCATTTACTTCCACTACGGTGTGATTATAAACCCTTAGCTTCCACTTCCCCTTGTCTTTTCCCATTTGGGTCAAATTTCTGGATGCCACAAACCTACCTAGAATTATGTTTTCATCATTTGGATCAAGTGTTAAGACGGGGGGATCCAAGTAGGTTTCCATTGCCTGATCATCCCAGATGATATTGTCTTCCCAACGACCATATACCAACTCTTCATTGTCAATTGGGAAAATAGAGTACCAGGGCTTGTCTTCATCCAGGGAAACTGCAACAATCATAAGGTAGAACCCTTGAGAGTTTTACACAAAGCCTTGGCAGAGCACTATTTCAGAGCCCACCCCCACATCTTATTCCCTCAACCTTCCTCATCTTTCAGGGCTTTCTGAGGCAGGACCTCAAAAAGGCGAAAGAAAACACATCTTGGAAGCAAAGAGGAATAGAGCTCCAAGTCTGAGCTTTACCAACACTTGAAACACAACCTCCAAAAATAAAATAAGGTCTCTAGAAATTTTAGAGCAAACAAGTAGCCTTTCTACCACAGAAACAAGTCACATGCAGCTATTCATGGGCAAAGATTGATATCCTCATTACCTTGCTGTTCAGGGGCCTTTTCTTTGCACTTTGCTATGCCCAGGACTCCTGCTACACTGGGTTTCTGTGCTAGTGGAATTGGTGAATTGAGCAAAGAGCCACTGCGGTTCAAACCTAGGGAAAAGGAAAACAAAAGTAAGGTTAGCTTGAGTGGGAGGCTCGGGTATTCCACATGGAGAAAGAGCCAGAGTTGGTATGGGCTGGGGTTTTTTTAACAGAAGGTGCCCACTTTGGTTTTGGAAGGAATCTGAGAGTCTCAGAATTCTGAGCAGAGCTGTGATTTTGCCAAAAAGCATTCCCTGACAGGAAGAATTATGTTCTGCGTTTGAGACACGGAATGCCCATGTACAATTGTACTACCTGCTGTAAAATTCGTGCCAGACCACTGATTACCTTGCTGGGCATTGTATGCGGTGGCATTTCTAGTCATGCTCGATGGCAGCCAGCCAGCCAAACTGGCACGCTGTGTCTTAGTCCCCTTGTGCTTGACATCCTCTCCATTCCAGATGACATCATCCTCCCACTGGAGCTGTGTCACCATAAGGAAGTGCTCATCAGCTAGCAGATCATCCTTCTCCTTTGCTGACTCTGCGTCCTGGAAGAAAATAATAATTGCTGGAAGACCTGAATTGCCTTCATCCTTTCAAACTAAAGCAGGAAAATTCAAAGTCTCATTTTGCATGGCACACACCTGTCCACCAGCCCATCACCAAACTCTCACTGTGCAGGAATCCCCACATACACCCCCACAGTTCCCCTCTCACCCCCTCATCTGTGTGTCCTTTAACCTCCTGCTCGCTCTTCTCTTTCAGCTTGAAACCATAATCAAATCCACTGCCATCTTCAGGGATGCCCAGCATGTCATACCAGAGCTGTGCTGGGCCATAACGCCACTCTGCCACCTTGGGCTTTGTGTCTGTCACTTTGTCTATGTCACCAGTCGACTGGGAAAACTTGGACTCCACAGGTGCCATCATGGTAATCTGGAGCACAGCAAAGGAGGGAATGGTTACACGGATGCTCTATCTAAGTGTCAGTAAGAGGCTTCTTCCTTCCAAGTTTCCCAGCTTTATCCTCGTAGAAGAAAAGCATTTCTAAGAAGTTCTTTGCCATACTTACTATCTGCCTTAAGAATGTTCTGCAATTAGACTTCCAAGAACACAGAGATTTCTTCTTGACACAAAGAGGATAAGCTCTCCTATCGATCCCGTACCACGGATGCAGCCTTCTCAGTAAGAAGCAACCACCTGAAGCCACTGACTAGTGTTTGGAGAAGAGTTGCTGCACAGCTGGAATACAAGCCAACTCTGTTCTCCAGTTTTGTTCTGAGGGAACAGCTCTTTCCTCTACAATCCGCTGTCCAATCCACCACTACCCCCAGCACTAGCTGGTGACCCTCTCTAAGCCTCAGATATCCCACCTCATCATCTGAAAGGCACTGCTCAGGAGGGGGAGGAGCAGCAAACTCATACTCCCAGGGAGATTTTCCTTCCACTCCACTCTCAACCACAACTTCACCCTCCTGTATCTGCACTTCTTGTGCCAACTCCCGATGCTTCTTCTTGCGTTTCCTCCGGGCGCTCCTCCAGACCGACGGGACGTTCTTTCCGGGGCCAAAGAGACGCAGGAAACGCAGCACCTGAATCAGGAAAAAACAAGAGAATTAGAGGGAAATAAAAAAGACACTGTCTGCCTTGCCCTCCCCTGAAAAACAGTAATGAAAGAGAGCACTCTGAAATTCAGAAGCTTGGCCTGTACTGCAATCCCAGTTCCCAGTGCAATCAACGGTCTCTTGGTTGCACTTGGAAAAGAAAAGTTTCTGATCTGTTTGATGGAACCTCCATTTTCAAATGGATTTATTCTTAATTTCAAATGCAAAGAAACTTAGAGAGAAGAAAGACTGCCTTTACATACTGGGCATGTGGTTAGATACCACCTGGAAATAACTGATTTTCATTTTGAACAACCCACAATCTTCAGAAAGACAGATGGAGGTTGAACGAGAGTTGATAAAATTATTAGCAAGACACACAAGCTAAAACAGAGTTATATAAATTAGAGATTTCTTAAGAAAACAGATAAATGAGTCCAGAAATAATACCCTTATTTTTATTTCATAATATATCACAATGTAGTTCCCCTATACTGCATTCCTCCAAAACCTGCATTAATGACAATGATAAATTTCCTCTTGTGTTCCTTCTATGGTTATGATTGTTGGTTTTAAAGCACTTACAAGTTTTTTAGTCTAAGCTCTCTTGTAAAGAAGACAAGCATTATTCTGTAACTGACATTTAGGAAACAGGAATTAGAACCAAAGACTTTTACAGAGTCATCCTATTGATATTCCCTGTTTATCTGTTACACTGATCCCCAAAGGAAATAATGTTTATATGATCACTCCATCCATCTCTGCTGACATCCATGTTATCCTTCTTCCCAAAACTCCCCCAGATTTCCTTGTGAACCCTTTGTCCAGTGTCAGTGACCTTTCACGAGGGGCAAAGGTCTCAGACATAATTAAGCTGTTAATAGTTTAATGAAGCACAAAAGTCTGCCTCTGCATGTGCTACTTTAAGGGGTTTTCTCAAGAAAAACAATGCTACATTAGCATGCACATCAACCCACCCTCACAGCAAAATCTACAGGGTTTTAGGCTTTGCCAGCTCTCATGCTCATTAATTAATTAGGAAAAGTGCTCAGCATTAACTGCTTGCACTGATTTCTGCACCCACTTGGCAAGTTCAGCACTGAAGCAGTCTGACATTACAGGCTGAGCATCAAAGAAATGAACACAACTGCTACAAAATATGACAGCACAGGAAACATCAAGTTTGCAAAAGCCAAGAGAAGGGAAACTTCTGTGCTGGAGCCTCACCTGACATTTAATTATGCAAATTGTTCAGCTCCTCAGACAGGGACACATGTAGAACCAAGTTATCCTTGGTCACAACCACCTGTTTGGCAGCTATAAGCTCATCTTTACACACCTTCTCCTCCTACCTTTCCTCTCCTCTTCACAGCTTTAAAACTTTTAAATTAATTATTGAAATACGTTGACTACATTTTCTATTTGTGAGCACTTAGGAAAGTCTTGTAATGAACATGCTTTGTGCAAAACCCAAGCACTCTTTCACCCAACTTGCTATTGAGCTGATTTCTGATTTATATTCCAAGAAGTTTTGAGGGAAAAATTAAATAAATTATACAGATCACAAAATGCTTCAGGAAAAGCACACCAAGTTCAGGAGAGAAGCAGTAAATATTTGCCTGAAAAGCCAGAAAGCAGACAGATTAGCACTGTTTTTAATCATCTGGCAAAACATCAAATCAACAGGGCTGTGGTCTTACAGAACAGCAAAACATTCACGCCCTGATTTTACAGGGTGCTTTTTAAGAGGTTCCTGCAAATGGCAGGAAAAGTATTAAATATTAAGCAATCTGGAAGCAACAGCACACAGAAACTAAAGGAAGTATCGAGTGAGCAAGAATATGTGATGACTTAGTACATACCCTTAGTACTGTACAATTCATATTTAGAGGTCTTACATGACACACATCTCTTCCACGTATCTCTTACAATACCTTGCCTGGTCGAAATTCTGGGAAGAGCTCTGTAACACTTGGCAACTGTTTGGTAGCATCTCGCTGCATGATTCCTGCAAGAGGAAGTGTGAGTTTGCCTTCCTTGGATTCTGCCTGCCTGGCTTCTTGAGGTCCCATCTCTGACTCAGAATCAGAGCTGCTGCTGAAATCCACCTTGTCGGAGGCAGCAGAGGAAGGAGCAATGATGGAGGGCAAAATGATACCGTCTCCATCTTCAGATACTACAATAGAACAAGCACCTTATAAACAAACAGGTCTCCTCCCTCTCCCCTAGCATAACCCCATAATGCCACATCTACTGTTTATACCAACTTATGCAAAAGTTAAGCCTTTGCAGACGTTATCAGTACCATTCTGGTTTAACCTTTCATTTTATCCTAAGCGTTCCAGGTGCATTTCCCAGCCACAACTGAGAGGATGAGATAAAAAAGCAGTTTCATGGTCAATATTGGTATTTCAACAATACAAAACTTCACCCTACATTTCAGACAACCCTGTAACATCACACCTCAGGACAAACACTCACCTTCAGGCGCAGTCTGCAGACGGGGCTGGGATGACGTGTGGTCCCTGCTGCAGAACGAGCTGCAGCACAGCAGCCTTTGCCTCCTTCAGACACTCACATTGCTAGAGAGAAGAAGAAAGTCCTCACTCACCAGTGGCAGCTGCATCCTTTTCATCTTCTTTTTTTCCAGGTACTGGAGGTGGTGGCGGCGGTGGCATCAGCTTGGAATCGATATCTTCACAGTCAGCATCGTAATCGTCCTCATCTTCATCTAATCAGGGAGGAGACAGGACTACTTATTAAGCAGATAATAAAAGGAAATCAGGCACCCTTTCCACTTATGGTATCTCAGACCTGTCCCAACCTGATGGTAAGGACACCATTCTTGCAACTCGATGCAAAACTCTTACCAGTTCAGCTTCCTGCACAAGCTCATTTGCAAGACGAAAGTTTAAGAAAGAGTGAGAAGGAGGGAAAAAGATAAACTGACATAAAGATGACTGAAGCACTTAAAATTTATGTATAAATATTGTGATATCGCCTCCTTTAGTTCACACTCTGCAGAGCAAATAAAGCTACTACAGAAGAAAAATGTGGTCAAAAAGTCCCAATCACCTTTGTGTCCCACTAACCACAATATGTCATCAGAAAGATTAAGGGTAAGGCAGCTTTAAGGAATATGCAAAGATTTAGCTTTTGCACCAAGGGAAAAGCTGCATGTTTCTGAAAGTCTGTTCCAGGCCAGAGAGAGATACCTGGGACCAACAAAAGAACCAAAGTGCCTTCTGCAGAAAGTCAACTCAGAAAAAAAAAAAAAAAAGAACAGTAAAGCAGGAGAAAGAAATTGAGGTGACTCTCTTAGGAAACAGGATCATATTTCTATCTTTGAGTATCTCCAAGAGGCACTAGACCTCCTGCATAAACATAAGAACACAGTTTAAAGAAATATGAGCAGACACTAGGTATTCTCTGCAGGGGATAACACCCCCTAGAGGCAGAGCTGTCATGCTGATCCCCTCTTTACCTGGCCTTCGAGCTGGCTGCAGGCTGCCCATCGCCTGCTTGTACCGGCGGCTCTCATCCTCTGCCACCTCAGTGATGTCTGAGTAATCAACAGCATCTTCCGTGCTCTTGACCCAGCCTAGGGAGAAGAGAAACCTCATCACACAAAACTTCACCCTAATATATATTACTAACTGCAGACTTCACTAAGTACATATGAATCCTTTCCTCTGCTTCCTTTACTTAGAGGAACGAAAAAATTCGGTCTCTCACCCGAGTACCTTTCCCCTCGTTCTAACCAAAACTCTCATAGCTTTGAACTTCCCCTAAGGACTGGGAAGCATACAACTTTAGCACAAGGAAAACCCATCACTCAGTGAAACTGCTCAGCATGTTCAGAAGTTAAAAAAGAGACATTATATCACTGTATTAAACAGGCTTCTCTAATACAGGGGCAAACACAGACTTACTTGTGAAGGAGAAGAGACAAGTAAAAAACTTACAATAATTAAAGAAAACAAGTGTGAAATTGATCAGGAGATACCATAACATTCAGTCTGACAAGCAGAAGAAGGTAAGGCCTTTGACAGAGGCCCTGACCAGGTAACACCATGATACTCCCTGCAGACCCTGATGAGCCACGTGCATTTTCTTCTCTCCAGCAAGAGCTCTGACCCTGCACCCCCTCTGCTCTTTAACCCCAGGTACCCTAGTGCCAAACCTTCCTCATCCAGGTGTGCTCCCTCGCTCTCCGGGCTCTCCTCCTCGCTGGCTGTGATCTCAGTGATCAGGTTGCCCAGTCCCAGCACGCCCAGCCCAGCCAAGTGCTTCTTGGATTCCTGGGGAGACCAGAGCTGGGAGGCTCCAGCAGCCAAGGCCAGGCCAGCCCCGTGATTGCCAGCTGGGTCCAATCCCGGAGCCCACCCAAACACCACAGGACACTCTGGGACACCCTGAGCACCCCAGTACAGCCTGAGCACCCTGAGTCATCCTGGTACATCCCGGATCACTCCAAGCACCCCGGCACACCCAGATATACCCCGAACACCCAACTACAGCCTGAGCACCCCAGTACATACCAGGTCACCCCAAACATCCCAGTACATCCTGGGTTACCCCAGGCACCCCAGAACACCCCGGGTCACTCCAGTTCATCTCAGTGCACCTCGAGCACCCCAGGTCTCCCTGGTACAACCCAGTTCACCCCAGTACATCCCAGGTTATCCCGAGCACCCCGGAACACCCTGGGTCACCCCTGTTCATCCCGGTACACCCTAGGTCATCCCAGTACACCCCGGTGCACCACAAGATCCCCAGTACACCACAGGTCACCCCAGTACATCCCAGTTCACCCCAGTACATCCCAGGTCACCTCGAGCACCCCAGTACACCCCAAGTCATCCCTGTACATCCCAGCTCACTCTAGTACATTCCAGGTCACCCCTAACACCCCAGTACACCTTGGGTCACCCCATTTCACCCTGGTACATTCCAGGTCACTCTGCTACCTCCTGGTGCACCCTGAGCACCCCAGTACACCCCGGGTACCCCAGTACACCCCGGCTCATCCCGATACATCCCAGGGCACCCCGAGCACCCCAGTAACACCCCAAGTACCCCA